>NC_080185.1:25677404-25952404 GCF_950295315.1 Erinaceus europaeus
GAGAAGAACAAAGTTACCTCAGAAGCTTGGAAAAGAATAGAATCTTAAAACCCGCGAAGCCCATAATGTAGTCTAGTGGATTGTTAAGATGCTATTATTATGTTAAGAAGTTCTCTGCTTTCCCCTAAAGTTCTCTGAGAGCATTTTCTGTTGGCCATTAAGGCAGAGCAAGGCAAACCAGACAGCAATTGTGACTTGAATGCTCAGTGCTGTAAAACTATTATGTGAATCCATTTCAGTTTAGGTGTGGAAGATGATGGGACCTCAGTGCTGCATCATTTAAACTCAGGAAGGAAAATGTAAAGTGAATAGAAGTGAAGATGGTGGAAAAAAATTAATTGGAGCTCTTGGAACTCAGAGACCAATGACACTCCCACCTGGTTAGCCCCATCTATAATAGCTAAAAGATTAAATACTTTCTAGAGGACCCTCAATGAGTCACTTTCTCTTGACTCTGGATGGCTGTTAACCTTTTGCCCATATGTGGGAAGCATATAGCCCCTAGAACAGATGTTCACTCTGGACACCAGACAGTAGAAACCAGGACAATGCAGAAGACCTTCGAGCTTATCCAGGAGAGTTTAGTTACTAAAATAACAAATGTCCTCATTACCTGAATTCCCTCCTTCAGCATAACACAACTCCTAGGATTTTGGCACCGCTCCTTGTCCTGGAAATGTGCCCTTTCCTTTCACTTTATGAGCAGCCTGGAATGGAGGGACCTCCGTACCTAGCTACCAGCTTAGGAAGCTTTGGGTTTCAGCCCCAATTCAGACTTGTAAAACTTCTTATTCTTGACTGACCTTTGCTGTCAAATGTGACTGTGAGGTGTAGGCTCCTTTCTGCCCCATCAGCACTTAGATTTATTTTGTCTGTATGTTTGCCAAACTCAGGTTCCTCCTCTGTGGCCAACCAACATCGGAAGGCAGGACAAATTTACCTATCTCTCCAGACAAACATTGACCCAGCTACTGAATTTTCACACTAAAAGATGAATTGTGTTTACCATTTTGCTTGTCTCAGCAGTAAAAAGTATTGGGTTGTCAGAAAAGTCATGGAATATCTTTTCATGTTTTTCTTTTCTTCCATCTCTCTCTCTCTCTCTCTCTCTCTCTCTCTCTCTCTCTCTCTCTCTCTCTCTTTGCCTCCAGGGTTATCGCTGGGGCTCCATTCCTGCACTATGAATCCACTGCTCCGGTGGCCATTTTTTTTTCTTGATAGGACAGGGAGAAATTGAAAGGGGAGGGGAAGATAGGGAGAGAGAAAGAGAGGCACCTACAGATGTGCTTCACCACTTATGAAGCAACCCCCTCCCTGCAGATGGGAAGCCAGGGGCACAAACCAGGATCCTTGTGTGGGTCCTTGCATGGGTCATTACACTTAACCAGGTGCACCACCACCGCTCCCCTTCATGTTTTTCTATGCAGATATGCTTCATGACTTGTCAAACAGCCCAAATCCATGTTGGTCCACTACACTTGTCCTCTGAGTGTTTTTAAAGAGACATGAACTCATACTACATTCATGGTGGATATCCTACTTTCTTATTTTTAAGTTATTTAATTATTTCTTATTTCATTTTAGAGATGTTTATCTTTATTTTATTTGATACAACAGAGAGAAATTGAGAGGGAAAGGGCATAGAAAGGGAGGGAGAGAGGGAGAAAAAGAGAGAAAGAAACCGAGACACTTGAAGCACTGCTTCACTGCTTGTGGATGGGTGCTAGGGGGCTTGAACCCAGGTCCTTGTGCACGGTAACATGTGCACTTAACCAGGTGCGCTGCTACCTGGCCCTGATATCCTGCTTTCTTAACATAGCCGTGTGAGGGCTTCTTAGAGTGACCATGCATGCTGAATCCTGTACTCTACACCTGATCTATGAGTGGAATCAGTTCTGCCTGGAGGTGTCACATAGAGAAGCAGTTTTAAATAGTTTTCAGTTTATTTCTTTATTGAGAGAGGCCAGATTGCTCCAGCACATGTGGTGCCGGGAATCAAACCCGGGACCTTATACATGCAAGTCTGGTGCTCTAGTGCTCAACTAATTCCCAGCCCTCAGTGTAGGATTTTTTTGTTGTTGTTGTTGTTGGTTTACTTATTTATTTATTTTTAATTTTAGTTTCGTGCCACTCATTCTAAACATTGACCTAATGCGGTCTGGCAGCTTGAGAAAATGAACCGTGTGACAAGAGAGCTGGTTGCCTGAGTCTGGTGGACTCCAGGTGGTTTTCAAGTGATAAAGGAAATTTGTGGCACACTACTGAGAAATCTTATGGTGACACTTAGTTTCACATGCAGTATTCTCTTTCTTTCCTGTCTCTCAGCTCAGGTTTCCCACGTTCTCTGAATCTTGGCACTCCTCATACGGAAAGGCCCACTCACTCACTCTCTGTGGCAGAAGGAATGAGCTGTCAGAGCCTGTCTGCACTGTAAAGAGAGATGCTCTGACTTAAGGGGATCAGATTCTCTCATGGTGCACACACCTCCACCTACATGTGCCTTGGTGTTCAGGGGTCAGGGGCTGCCATGATGGGCAGGCAGTGCTCTGATTGCCCACCAGCTGACAAAATCAGCAGCTGCCCACCACTTCTTCTTAGCCTGCTCTACACTCGACCCTTGAACTGACTTGAACTGACAGCCACTCCTGTTCCCCGGGAATCTTTTGTGCCAGCAGCCTCCTGGCCTGTAATCAAACACTCTCTTGCTTTCTAGCTGAAAATAACCAAAAGACAATCAAGTCTATACTGACAGTGATTAATTGTGGAGGGACTTCTTTCCTGCATTGTGACATTCGTTTTTGTAGTAAAGGTTCTTACAAGGAATAAAAAGCGAATTTTACCGATTTTCACTTGGGGGAGGGGTTTCAGACTCATTCACTCTCTTTCCTGCATTTTCTTTCATTTTAATGCTACTCCCCTGGGGGATATTTTCCTTTATATTTTATCAGTGTTTTCTTTTATAAAAAGAGATTTCTGAATCGAGTGGTAGCTCAGCAGATTAAGCGCACAAGCTGCGAAGTGCAAAGACCGGCGTAAGGATCCTGGTTTGAGCCCCGGCTCCCCACCTTCAGTGGAGTCGCTTCACAGGCAGTGAAGCAGGTCTACAGGTGTCTCTCTTTCTCTCCCCCTCTCTGTATTCCCCTCCTCTCTCCATTTCTCTCTGTCCTATCCAACAGCAGTGACATCAATAACAACAACAATAATAACTAAAAAATAACAAGGGCAACAAAAGGGAAATAGATAAATATAAAAAATGTTTAAAAAGAGAGATTTATTCTTATGAGAGAGAGATCAGAACGCCACTTAGCTCTGACATAGGTGGAATGAGATCAAACCTATAATCTGTCTCAGGCATCCAAGGCGTATGTGTGTGTGAGTGAGTGAAGGAGAGGGAGAGTGACAGGGAGAGAAACCACAGCACTGAAGCTTCCTCCAATGTAATAGGAGCACCCTTGAACTTGACTAGTACACATGGCAAAGCAGTGTACTATCCACATGAACTATTATACTGAGCTTCATGCATCCACGTTTTATAGTTTCCACTGAGCTAATTCCCCAGCCCTGTGATACATCTTTTTTCCATTAAAAAAATATATTGCCACCAGGGTTATTTCTGGAGCTTGGTGCCAGCACTACAAATTTTTAGTGCCAGCACTACTGTTTTTTTTTTTTTTTTCATTTGATATGACAAAGAGAAATTGAGGTGGGTGGGGGACATAGGGGGAGAGACAGATAGACACCTGCAGACCTGCTTCACTGCTCATGAAGCATTACTCCTGCAGGTGGGGAGTGGGGACTCGATCCTCGGTCCTTGTGTATAGCGATATGTCGCTTAACCAGATGCACCACCTCCCGGCCCCTAAATCTTTCCTTTAAAGTTTTTTTTTAATTATTTGGAGAAAAGGCAAGAGATCAGGGCACTGATCTACTCTTGTATGTATGATGTAGGAGATGGAACTCAAGGCCTCATGCATCAGGTCCTACATTCTACCCTCGGAATCGCCCCTCTGGCTAACACATTTGTTCATTTGCATTGCAGCTCATTAAGTGATTCTGAAGTCCTATAAACACCTGGCCCCTTGTAGTCCAGGAGAGCTCATGGTGGATAAAGCCTTGGACTCTTAAACATGAGGTCCTGAGTTTGCATGCCAGCAATGCATGTGCCCAAGGGATGTTCTGGTTCTTTATGTCTCTTCCATTAGTAAATAAATAAATAAATAAATATTTTGAAGAAAAATACTGGGGGTGAGGGGTCAGTTGGTGGTACACCCAGTTAAATGCACATATGCACAAAGATGCAAGGACCCAGGTTTGAGCCCCCTCTCCCCACTTGCAGGGATGGCACTCCCCGAGTAATGAAGCAGGTCCACTGGTATCTTTCTCTCCCTCTTTCTTTTTTTTTAAATACTTTTTTATTAATTTATTATTAGATAGAGACAAACAAATTGAGAGGGGAGGGGGAGATAGGGAGAGAGACACCTGCAGTCCTTCTTCACCACTCAGGAAGCCTTCCCCATGCAGATGGGGACCAGGGGCTTGAACCTGAATCCTTGTGCACTCCAGTGTGTGCGCTTAAGCATGTGCGCCACCACCTGGCTGCTCTCTCCCTCTTTGTTGTATGCTTCACATTGGTTTTGGTCTCACACACACTCCACACCCCCCCCCCCCGCCTCTGGGAGATTGTGGTATGGCCCCCTGCCCCTGGAACCCCTATAGAGTTCTGGAGTTCTTAGCGCGGCTGCTGGAGGAGAAGGATGCAGGACAGATCTGTGTGGTGATTAGTTTGGGTTAGTTTATAAATTGTTGTTCATGAATAAAGAAATACAGCTTTCCAGCCCAGCCGTGTGTCCCCAAGTCTCTGTTCACCGCCACGAAGCTAGGCCGGCCTGCTGGAGCTCCGAACATTAAAGACAAATGGCCCCAAAAAAGAAAAGGGGGAATTGTTGTATGCTTCACATTTGTTTGGTCTCCCCCCCACCCCTGCCTCTGAGAGATTTGGTTTGGCCCTTGCTAGTTTCGTGCCTCTCTTTCTCCCCGCCCCCTATGCTACGTAGTTCCGGAGTTCTAGCGGAGGGCCGGAGGAGAAGGATGCAGGACATATCTGTGTGGTGATTGGTTTGGGTTAGTTTATGAATCGTTCGTGAATAAAGATAGTTTCTCTGCCCAGCCATGTGTCCTCGAGTCTCTGCTGCCGCGAAGCTAGCCCGGCCTGCTGGACCCCCGAACTTTTAACAACACCTCTTTATATCTCCCTATCCCCTCTCAGTCTCGCTCTGTCCTATCAAATAAGGAGAAAGAAAAAAAAAATTGTCCCACACTGTTTCTGTTAGGAAATCAGAAGCACTTAAGATCTGAGAGGACCGCCATTCCCACCCATGCTTGCCGTCTGAGTTCCCAAAAGTTTAACCAGTTGTATATAGTCATCTCTTGTGAACTCAAACTCTACATCCTAAACCATTTTTTAAATCTTCCATCTGTGGGGCCACACCCTGGGCTCATTAAATTCCACAGCCTTGTGACTCTTCATCCAGAGGGGGTATAAACTGCTCTCCCATCCTCCTTTGTGCTTTCTCCCTGCCTCACCTTGTTGATGCTGAGCACCTGTTTCTACCATTTTATCTATAGTTTTTACCACTTCCATTATTTGCTGTCAAAATTCTGTTTTATTCTAAAACCAAACATGGATGAGAACTAGAAACTGAAACCAAATTTCAGGAAACTTTAGTGGATGTAATTATGGTGGCTTTGTAATAATTCAATTATTGTAACTATTTTCCCACATAACTAAATCTTGCACCCTTAAAATTTCTACTTTAACTTTCTTCCTAACATGAATATTACTGATTATAATTAAATATCATTTGGACATATTTGATCATGTGTAATAAAGAGCTTTACTGCCTGTTTTTAAAATGTTTAATTATTAGTCATTGGATAGAGATGGAAATGGAGAGGTAAGGGAGACCTAGAGAGAGAGACGGAGAGAGAGAGAGAGAGAGACCTATAGCACTGCTTCACTGCTCTTGAAGCTTTTCTTCTGCAGGTAGGGACTAGAGGCTTAAATATGGGTCCTTGCATATTGTAACCTGTGCACTTAACAGGGTGTGCCACTGGCCAGCCTGTTTAACTGCCAACTACCAAGCCTCAAAGCAGAAAGGGTGGGTGTTGGTGGCAAATTCATTTCTTGAGTAATAGCTCCAGCTCAGAAAGAATCAGTGATTTTATGTTCTTTCACTTTATTTTGCCATCTTAAACTTTTTTTTTCCCCCCACCAGTGCGTTGCTCAGCTCTGGCTTATTGTGGTGCAGGAGATTGAACTTGGGACTTCGGAGCCTCAGGTATGAAAGTCTTTTTGCATAACCATTACTCTTTTTTAAATATTTATTTATTCCCTTTTGTTGCCCTTGTTGTTTCATTGTTGTAGTTATTATTGTTGTTGTTATTGATGTCATTGTTGTTGGATAGGACAGAGGGAAATGGAGAGAGGAGGAAAGACAGACACCTGCAGACCTGCTTTACCACTTGTAAGGCGACTCCCCTACAGGTGGGGAGCCTAGGGCTTGAACCGGGATCCTTATGCTGGTCCTTGCACATTGCTCCATGTGTGCTTAACCCACTGCGCCCGACTCTCTACATAACCATTATTCTATCTCCCCCTCCACATCCAGAACTTTTTTTTTTAATGTTTTCCAACTCAACTAATCTAAAAGCACTTTTCATCTTCCAGCCTTTGGACTAAAGCCTTGTGGTGCTATATAGCCAGAGCGTAAATAAAACATGATTGTTATTGCAGTGACTCAGTGACACCTTCAGTAAACCATGTTCTTAAGAAATTGTATTCTTCCATTTTGACTGTGTTTCATCTTTCTATTTATTGTCTCCTGAAACTACTAAGACTTATTTTTATATTAATTAAATAGAGATTTATATGACTGCAAATTGATAAGAGTGTACATAAGCACCGTTCCCACCACCAAAAGACTGTGTCCCCTCCTGAACATTCACCCTCACCCTCCACCCAGGGTTTTTACTTTGGTGCCCTACTCCAAATTCAGTCAACTCCTGCTTTCAATTTCCCTTTCTGTTCTTCTTTCTCAACTTCTTTTTATGAGTGGCATCATCCCATACTCGTCTTTATCTTTCTGACTTAGCTCACTTAACATAATTTCCTCTAGCTCCATCCACGATGGGTCAGAGAAGGTGGGTTCATTGTTCTTAATAGCTGCATAGCATTCCAATGTGTATATATACCACAGCTTTCTCAGCCACTCATCTGTTGTTGGGAGACTTATTTTTTATTTATTTATAAAATGGGAAATATTGACAAGATCATAGGATAAAATGGGTACAATTCCCACCATCCGTATCCCATGTCTCTCCCTTGAAAACTTTTCTATTCTTTATCCCTCTGGGAATATGGACCCAGGGTCATTATGGTGTGTAGAAGGAGGAAGGTGTGGCTTCTGTAATTGCTTCTCCACTTAACATTAGCATTAGAAGGTTGATCCATACTCCCAGCCTATTTCTATCTTTCCCTAGTGGGGGAGGGCTTTGGAGAGGTGGGGTTCCAGGGCACAGTGGTCAGGTTGTCTGCCCATGGTAGTCAGCTTGGCCTCATGGTAGTATCTGCAACTTCGTGTCTGAAAAAGCATTAAGATATTAAGCAGAACAAATTGTTAAATGATCAGTAACCTAAAGGTAAGACTATAGCAGATGAGATTTGGGGTCTCCATTTTGGAAAAAGCTAGTAGGTCTATTTTAGGTATATTCCAGGGGGCTTATGACTTTATTAATTTTTGCCTGAGCCCAACAGTTAACATGCAGGTGGACCAAAGGCACTGTCTGGGGGTAAGGTGTCAGAGTTGGGGGTCAGACTAGAAAGCTCAATAAGGGAAGAGTGTAGCTCCCAGATATGAGAAAAACATATAAATATTATTAACCGTCAACCCCATCAATTTGATCTGGGGCCCATATTCATCACAGGAACCTGAAACTAATAAGACTTCTTTATTGCATTGTTCGGCTTCATATGCATTGTCTTGTGAAGTAGGTAAACTTCGTCATTCTACCTGTCACATTTGTATTCAGCTGATCCAAAGGGAAAGAGCAAATGCTGAATGGAAAAATGTACCTACCTTTCTCTGTTTAACTGGAGCACTGCTCAGCTCTGGCTTATGGTGCTACTGGGGACTGGAAGTGAGACTTCTGATGCCTTTTTGCATAACCATCATGCTATCTTACCAGCCCAAGTGCCTTTTCCTTATCAGTTAAGCCAACTTGATAAGCCCTTGGTACTGTCTGTTGAAAACTGGGTCACATAGGCTTTACAACTTTGAAAGGTGGTTGGAGAGAGCAGTGTTCTGGATGCTGTAGGGGTGGGCAGTCAACCTGAAGTATATGTCACACAGAAGTAGATGCCACCATAGAGATGGCAGAACAGACAGGACAGTTAAGCTGTGCTTATGGTCATCTTTATTTTGTAGGCCTATATTGTTCAGTAAGGTAGCTGCTGACCACGTGTAGCTACGTGATTTAACAATTAATAAAAATACAGGTTCTCAGTGTCCTTAGCCACTTTGGGGGAGGGGCTCAAGAACCATGTGTGAGTAGTGGCTGTCATCTTAGCACAAAGTACACTTCAATCTCTGGAAAATTGTTCTGTACTATGCTGGGGGGGGTTCCATAGGGTCAGTGAAGACAGGGTTAGCTTCTAGCTCTGAGTCATTCAGCTGCTAGTGAAGCATAGCTCACACACCTGCCTTTCTCATATGAAGATCAATATTATTTGACTAGACAGTATGAATTCCCAGGTATTTCTCACTTCTGCTCAATACTACTACCTTTCTCTCCCTCTCTCTCTCTCTCTCTCTCTCTCTCTCTCTTTAAAATAAATCTCACAGGCACACACTTTTTTTATTAATGTTTTACACTCGATAGTAACTACAATAGTTTTTATATGCATAACATTTCCCAGTTCCCCATATAACAGTACAACCCCCACTAGATCCTCTGTCATCCTTGTTGGACCTGTATTCTTCTCCTACCCACCCACCCCAGAGTCTTTTACGTTGGTGCAACATGCCAATTCCAGTTCAGGATCTACATGTGTTTTCTTTTCTGATCTTGTTTTTCAACTTCTGCCTGAGAGTGAGATCATCCCATATTCATCCTTCTGTTTCTGACTTATTTCACATAACATGAACTTTTCAAGCTCCATCCAAGATCGGCTGAAAATGGTGAAATTACTATTTTTTATAGCTGAGTAGTATTCCATTGTGTATATATACCACAATTGCTCAGCCACTCATCTGTTGTTGGACACCTGGGTTGCTTCCAGGTTTTGTCTATTACAAATTGTGCTGCTAAGAACATATGTGTACACAGATCTTTTTTGGATGGGTGTGTTTGGTTCCTTAGGATCTATCCCCGGGAGAGGAATTGCAGGATCATAGGGTAGGTCCATTTCTAGCCTTCTGAGAGTACTCCAGACTGTTCTCCACAGAGGTTGGACCAGTTGACATTCCCACCAGCAGTGCAGGAGGGTTCCTTTGACCCCACAACCTTTCCAGCATTTGTTGCTGTTACCTTTTCTGATGTATGACATTCTCACTGGAGTGAAGTGGTATCTCATTGTTGTCTTTATTTGCATTTCTCTAACAATCAAAGACTTGGAGCATTTTTTCATGTGTTTCTTGGCCTTTTGGATCTCTTCTATGGTGAAAATTCTGTCCATGTCCTCTCCCCATTTTTGGATGGGGTTATTTGTTTTCTTGCGGTTGAGTTTGGCAAGCTCTTTATTTATTCTGGTTATTAAACTCTTGTCTGATGTATGGCATGTAAATATCTTCTCCCATTCTGTGAGGGGTCTCTTGGTTTGGATAGTGTTTTCTTTTGCTGTGAAGAAGCTTTTTAGTTTGATGTAGTCCCATAGGTTTATGCTTGCCTTAGTCTTCTTTGTAATTGGATTTGTTTCATTGAAGATGTCTTTAAAATTTATGTGGAAAGGAGTTCTGCCAATATTTTCCTCTAAGTATCTGATAGTTTCTGATCTAACATCCAAGTCTTTGATCCACTTGGAATTTACTTTTGTAGTTGGTGAAATATAGTGGTTCAGTTTCATTCTTCTGCATGTTTCAACCCATTTTTTCCAACACCATTTGTTGGAGAGACTCCGCTTTCCCCATTTAATAGTGTGGGCACCTTTGTCAAAGATTAGATTTCCATAGGTGTCGGGAACTTAGTTCTGGGCTCTCAATTCTATTCCACTGGTCAGTGCACACACACTTTTCTAAAGTCTTTTTAAATTTATTAATTTTTGTTATTTTTATTCATTAGACAAAGACAGCCAGAAATTGAGAGGGTAGGGAGAGAGAGATAAAAGAGATAGAGAGAGAGAGAGAGAGAGGGAGAGGCTGACTGTAGGACTGCTTCACTTGCTTGTAAAGCTTTCTCTGCAGGTGGGGACTGGGGGTTTAAACCTGGGTCCTTGAGCATTATAACCGGTGTACTCATCTAGATGCGCCACTACCTGGCCTCCCCCCACACACACACACACTTTTTTTTGTTATTTTCCCCAGTGCTTTTGTTGAGTGGTAGAAATGTTGTTATATGTGTATGGGTATCCTGAAGTGTTTTCACTTGATATCCAGCATTATCATAAAATAGGGCCCACTTGTCCATAGAAAAGTTAATTGAATAGCTGGAGGAATAGCTTAATTGGTAGAGAAGTGGACTTAGATGCTTGATGTTCCTGGTGTGATCTCCAGCACCACATATACCGGAGTGGTGATCTAGCTTTTTTCTCCTCTCTTTCTCTCGCCCTCCCTCCCTCCCTCCCTTCCTCTCTCCCTCCTTTCCTCCCTCCTTCCCTCCCTCCCTTCCTCCCTCCCTTCCTCCCTCCCTCCTGAGTTATCACTGTGACTCAGTACCTGCACTACGAATCCACTGCTCCTGGAGGTCATTTTTTCTATATTTTGAATAGGATAAGACAGAGAGAAATTGAGGCAGGAGGGAAGATAAAAAGGGGGAGAGAAAGACAGACATCTGCAGACCTGCTTTGCCGCTTGTGAAGTGACTCTCCCCCTCCCCAGGGCTTGAACCAGGCTCCTTGCCCAGGTCCTTGTGCAATGTACTATGTGTACTTAAGCCTGTGTGCTACCGCCAGGCCTCGTGAAACAATAATAATAATGATGATGATGATGATGATGATGATAAGAAATACTTTTTTATTTTTTTTTAACTTTTTATTTATAAAAAGGAAACACTGACAAAACCATAGGATAAGAGGAGTACAACTCCACACAATTCCCACCACCAGCACTCCGTATCCCATCCCCTCCCTTGATAGCTTTCCTATTCTTTATCCCTCTGGGAGTATGGACCCAGGGTCATTATAGGGTGCAGAAGGTGGAAGGTCTGGCTTCTGAAATTGGTTCCCCGCTGAACATGGGCATTGGCAGGTCGATCCATACTCCCAGCCTGTCTCTTTCTTTCCCTAGTGGAGCAGGGCTCTGGGAAAGCGGGGCTTCAGGACACATTGGTGGGTGTCATCTGCCCAGGGAAGTCAGGTTGACATCATGGTAGCATCTGGAAACTGGTGGCTGAAAAAAGAGTTAACATATAAAGCCAAACAATTTGTTGACTAATCATGAGCCTAAGGGCTGGAATATTACAGATAAAGATTTGGGGGTCTCCGTTTTGAAGATAGCTAGTAGGCATATTTTAGTTGTATTCCAAAGGGCCCATGACTATACTAGTTTTTTCTTCCTGAGCCTTACCTCTGATATGCAGGTGGGCCCAAGTTATTGTCTGGGGAGATGATGTCATGACTGGAAAAAGGGCTAGAAAGCTGGACCAGGGAAGAGAGTAGCTCCCAAATACGGGAAAGGTGTATAAATATTATTGACTGTAAACCCTATCGATTTTATCTAGGAGCCTATGTAACCTCTGCACCCCAGTAGATCTGAGATGGCATTCTATGGTCATGAGTAGAAATGTTCCAAACTGCCCCAATTTCAGGACCCATCTTCCTAAGGTGGTAGAGTATGTTATCCAGCTTCCCTTCGGAGGATGGAACATTCTCTACTTGCCCTCAGTGTAATAAATCCCTTTTAAGGTCAGCTGAGAGTAGGTAAATAGCGATAGACTGGAGGAAACTTGTTTTTAACTTTAATTATATTATTAGCATTTTGATTTACTTTCTGCAGGAGCTAAAAGGTGTTTCCCCTTTAAGAAGTCAGATGGGGTCTGGATTGTGGCACACCTAGTAGAGATCACAAGGGCCAAGGTTCAAGTTCTCAGCCCCCACCTACACAGAAGAAGCTTCACAAACAGTAAAGCAGTGCTACAGGTCTCTCTCTCTCCCTCTCTCTCTCTCTCTCTCTCTCTCTCTCTCTCTCTCTCTCTCCCTCCTCCTCCCCCTCCCCCCTCCCCCCCTCCCCATTCCCTATGAATTTCTCTCTGTTTCGGAATGAAGGAAAGGAGGAAAGGAGGGAGAGAGAGATAAAGAAGACAGATGGTAAAATCACTTGCCCCAAGGAAGCTAAAAGCATGAAATCTGGTATGTGATCCATAGGCTTTCTGGATACTCATTCTAGAGAATCACTGTGCTAGAAAAGTGTGGAAGCCAAGGTGTTGGGAGGAGTAACAAAAAATAGGTGGACTGTGACCACTGAGAATAGCTAGGTAGGGAAGTCTGCTTTAAGGCATATGTAGTAACTATGAGTGAAAGAGTTAAAAGGAAAAAAAAAACATTAATTAGGCTAATGGGACACAGTATCAATAAAAGTAGCTGAATGATAAGAGTACCCACTCATCTGTTTTTTTAAATATTCATTATTTAAATATACTATTCCACAAACTGTAAAAGGAAAAATCTTTAGCTGATTGCTTTATGATCATCTGAAAGTATCCAAGCACATTTTCGGTTTTGTTGCTGTAAATCTTGATTTGTTTTTAATATAAATTTAAGTTGGTTGGCCTGTTCTGCCTCAATTAGCCATCATTAATCACCTTGTGGTTACAGCCAGAAGTGAAAGTTAACATCTCAGAAGAGTAAACATTGCCCTGGGGTAGCTGCCCTTCATTTCTAGGCCCCTTTTTATACTGCAGAAACCATAACAGTAAAACCAAATACTTGGCAGCAAACTACTTGAGTGCATGAGTTGGAATATATCCAGTGTTCATAGTACAAGCTTCATGTTTTTTCATACCAAAGAAATCCAATGTTTCCCATAATTTCACTCCCCTGTTTTTTTTTCCTGGTCTCTGCCTGTTTTTCAGACCCTCAGCATGGAAGTAAATAACCAACTTACACATCTATAGATTGAGAAATACCAATTCCTTCTTGATATGTGATTTGTTTGTTTCACACTTCCAGAAAACACAAAGAGAGATTCTCACTTTGTCTTGGAAAAAAAAATTCTCACACCTTGTCAGTGCAGAATCTGAGTTCAGGTCTTAATCCTGAGGATGTGAGCTTTGGCAGCATATCTATCTCGAGAGATGATAAAAGTGAACTTGTGCTCTTGAGCAAAATTGTTTCTCCATGGGCTTATTTTGAGGAACTTGAATACCGTGTGTGTGTGTGTGTGTGTGTGTGTGTGTGTGTGTGTTTGTTTAATTTCATTATTTTTAAATGGAAAATACCCTCGTGTTTGGAAATCATTGTGTATGTCATCCTTCTGCACTAAAAGGCAAAAAACAAAACAAACAAACAAACAAAACAAAAAATCTCAAACTTGGTGAAAACAGTTACAATAGAAAATGCCCCTTATACCTGACCCCCATGATACTGAGCAGGACTTTGACGCTGTGGTATGTTTTCACTCTGTGTGTTTCTTTCTCTTTATATCTGGAAAACTTTGTCAAAACCATGTAACTGTGGTGAGAACAAAAGTGCAGGGGAGGGGACAGTGGATGGCAGAGAGAAAAGGAATTACAATTCATTGTCTCTTTCAGTAAAATATCACAAGTTCCTAAGGAAATTCTCATGAATTCTGCCCTGCCTCCGGGAGGCACTGAGTTAATCAATTTCTTATTGACTGACCTGCTGTCATGAATCTCTTGTTCTTTCTTTCTTCATGCCTCTATACCTCCACGGTGAGTGATATGTCAAGCAGTAGCTTGCACTGCAACTCAATAGCATTTCAGAAAAATAAGCACATAGAGGTAAAGTTTTAAGAGAAACAAATAGACTCCAAAAAGAGGAAAACAACCATTCCACTCCATTGTTGACCTAATGTTAGCCCCTACTCTAAGGTATGTTGATCACACCTGTGATCTCATGTGTCTAGTGTAAGACTAAAGCCCATGAAAAACAGAGCTAGAAAAGCAACTAAACCTAAGCCTCTTCAGATAAACCCAAAAGCAAAACTCTCACCCTATGCCTGCCAAACCCCAGCAATAACCCTGGAGGCAACAACAACAACAAAAAGTACCATTTAAGTAGTTCCTGGTCATTTGTTACAGGTTTATGGTGTTCAAGAGGTAGCCCAGTGCCACATGCTAAAGGCTACTATTGCTTGACTAATCATGGCTTCCTTTATGCTAGAAGGGCACATCCAGAATAGATAGATAGATAGATAGATAGATAGATAGATAGATAGATAGATAGATAGATAGTTGGATAGAGATGAACTTGAAGCTAGACATCTTAACCCTTTGTCTTGACTTTGAGGATAGTCACTATCCATAACACATAAACATCACATAAATTTCTACAGAAAGAGGACATGTGTAAGGTGGTTAGTAGGATTCGTAGGGACTCAGCAGGTACTCAAAGCCAGAGAAGTTGCTGTTTCTTTGTGTGAGGTTTATGGCTCCTTTTCCACCCAAAATGAACTGAGCAGAGTCCTACTATTGTCAAACAGTAGGTTAGAGACCACAAAAGCTGGGTCTTCAAAGCTCTAGATAAGTGGAAAGACTGAGTTTGAGTCTTTGTTACACACAGTTTTTAAAAGGCAATAAGAGGGAAGAGATTTGTAGAAGACACCACACATAGAGAGATGAATATGAGAATAACACTTTGGGGGTCTTAGAAGAATGATTTGGGTTTTGAGAATCCATTTTCTTTCTTTCTTTCTTTCTTTCTTTCTTTCTTTCTTTCTTTCTTTCTTTCTTTCTTTTTACATTTTTAAAATATTTGATTTATAAAAAGGAAACACTGACAAAACCATAAGAGGGCTACAACTCCACACAATTCGAACCACCAGAGCTCCCTATCCCATCCCCTGCCCTGATAGCTTTCCTGTTCTTTATCCCCATGGGAGTATGGGGATCATTGTGGGATGCAGAAGGTAGAAGGTCTGGCTTTTGTAATTGCTTGCCCACTGAACATGGGTGTTGACAGGTCGATCCATACTCCCAGCCTGTCTCTCTCTTTTCCTAGTGGGGCAGGGCTCTGGGGAAGCGGGGCTCCACATTGGTGGGGATCACCTGCCCAGGGAAGTCAGGTTGGCATCATGGTAGCATCTGGAACCTGATGGCTGAAAAAAAGAGTTAAGAGAATCCATTCTTATTTATTTATTTATTTATTTATTTATTTATTTATTTATAAAAAGGAAACACTGACAAAACCATAGGATAAGAGGTGGTACAACTCCACAAAATTTCCCATTCTTAAGGAATATTTCTAGGCACTTTTTTGTGAATGAGCAAATTGAGGCATTTGTCTTGCTCAAGGAACAGACCCCTCAGATGAGACCAATTGGTGTTTTGAAGGTATTATGAGGAGTTTCCATTCCAGTGCTTCTGGCATTTAATGTACTTTCAAGTTCATCTCCACTCAAGTGACTTTATAAACTTCCTTGACAGCTTTAGTCAATTTGACTCAGTAACAAAAGCCTCCGGAACCAAGCCACAGAGGCACTGAATTGCTGCCTTCATTCCCTTGGAAAGGAAAATACTGTAGCTCCCCCTTGTGTCTTGTGAGGCCCAAAGCAACCCTGATGGGGCAATAGCCAAAGAGTTCACTCAGTCCTAAAGAGATGACCTCTAACCTTTGTGGGGACAGGGACCCGAGAAGAGAGCTGCACAAGAAAGTACGTGGGGGGGGGAGTTAATCTCTCTGATTGACCCTTAATGCTTACTCTTTTATATCATTTTCAAGGACCTCTTTCTTGGAGGACCACCTTTTTTCCACCCAAGAGTTCCTTTTGGGTGATTTTTTTTTATACTATATATATGGTTTTGCTCCAGTTGTTTCCTCTCCAAATAAGAGTGAGTGGAACTTGCTCACACTTGCTTCCTCTTGGCATATTAGAGGGACCATTTCATTCTTTTTTTTCCCCCAGTGGGGTGGCAGGGAAAGAACCTGGGGCCTAGTACATGCAGGATGATGCTGAGTAGCCTCTTGAGCACTATCTTCTGTTCTTGGGTTTTTCCTTGAAAGATAACGGGGGTGGGGGAGGAGGAAAAAGAGAGAGCACAGCACCCACTGGGCTTTTCCTAGTGTTATCCACGGAAGGGAGTTTGAGTCCAGAATCCCTGCACATGGCTAAGTTCACATTCCTGGGTGAACCATCTTTGCGACTAGCCACTTCATTCTGTAGTGGGTCTCTTCACTTTGAGTCAAGACACACTTTATTTTCCCCTCCACCTTAAGAGATCTATCAAGTCTCTCACTCTCTAGTACAAAAGTCTGGAGCATTTTCCACCTGGATCTGGAGCCACTCATATATACAATTTTTACATCCAGACAGGCAGAAAGACAAAGAGGAAGAAACACCATAGCACCCACTACAGCTAGGACTCAAACCTGGACCAAACACATGGCAAGGCACACACACCCTACTTAGTGAGCTATCTCTCATGCCCCTGAATAGAAGCATTTCTGATGCCCAGTAAGTACTCAGATTAGAATTTTTGATGCAGTCAAACTTCTATTTTGGAAATGTTTACCAGTCTGAGTGCCCTACTTGACCTTGACCAAAAAAAAAATAGGAGAAATGCCACAGTGCTACCTATCAATTCATTTCCCAACTGCAAATGATCGGTGCCAGCTACTGATATTATTCACCTATGTGGTCACTCTTATATAGCATATAACATGGTTTTCCTTACTGACTATGCACCTCGGCCTATATTACAAGACAAGTGGGACAAGATCTAGATGTTGAGTACTGAGAACTTCCAAAGGTATGGCCATGGAGTAGCATTAGCTATATGCTCATCCCCTGATAAACTAGTTAAAGCAACAAATAGCCTGAAAGATCACCAATTTACAGCTGGGATTTTTTTTAAACTTTTTTATTCATAAAAAGGAAACATTAAAAAAAAACCCCATAGAATAAGAGGGGTACAACCTCACACAATTCCCACCACTAGAACTCTGTATCCCAGCCCCTCCCCTGATAGCTTTCCTATTCTTTAACCCTCTGGGAGTATGAACCCAACTTCATTGTGGCATGCAGAAGGTGGAGGAAGGTCTGGCTTCTGTAATTGCTTCCCCACTGAAAGTGGATATTGACAGGTCGAGCCATACTCCCAGCCTGCCTCTCTCTCTCCCTAGGGGGGAAGGGCTCTGGGGAAGTGGAGCTCCAGGACACATTGGTGGGGGGTCATCTGTCCAGGGAAGTCTGCTAGCATCTGGAACCTGGTGGTTGAGAGTTGACATACAAAGCCAAACAAATTGTTGATTACTCATGGACCTAAAGGCTGCAATAGTGCAGATGAAGAGTTGGGGGGCCCTCCATTTTGTAGATAGCTAGTAGGCATATTTTAGTTATATTCCAAAGGGCCTGTGGATATGTTATTGTTTTTTGTTTGTTGTTTTGTTTTGTTTTTGCCTGAGCCTGAAATTTGATATGCAGGTGGATCCTAATTATTATCTGGGGAGGTAGTGTCATGGCTGGCAGAAGGACCAGAAAGCTGGATCAGGGAAGAGAGTAGATCCCAAATATGGGAAAGGTGTATAAATATAGTTGACTGTAAACCCCATCGATTTGATTTGATTTGGGGCCCATGTTCAGCTTAGGAGCCTATGTGACCTCTGCATCCATCTAGCTCTGAGCTCACATTCTGTGGTCATAAGTAGGAATGTTCCAAGCTGCCCCAATATCAGGACCCATCTTCCTCAGGTGTAGCATAGAGTATGTTGTCCAGCCTCCCTTCGGAGGATGGAAAATTCTTTACAACTGTTGATCCAAGTTGAGGACAAGGTCCTATGGGGGGCCCACAGAGGTGTCTATTGTGTTGTTCCTGATAGGAATGGCCAGTAACAATGGAGAGAGAGATTTATTCAAGGTCTAGGATCATCATGTCTGTTTGGAAATCTAAGGACTACTCCCCGAATAGGGCCGGCCCCCAGCTGGGATTTCTTAAGAAACTCACTAAGCCGCAAATAAGTACAGACACATGTGGCCAGTGGATGAAAAGGTGGCAAGGAAGAGATAAGCAGGACTTTAAAAGCCATTCTTTGTGGCAGCTAGCATCATTTTAGTACTTATGCAACATAATAGCTTACTGTCAGTGGAAGGAAGGCAGGACATTTCTGGACACTTAACCTGTGAACTAAGGATCATCAGAAGATTAAACTACCCATAGGATCACCAGGATTAAAGGGAGGGGGGGACCTTGCTGGCAGTGTATGGGATATACAGGTACTGTCACTCAGCTAGGGAAATAAATCCTTGTTCTTGAACCACTCAGGAGAAGGAAACTCCCATATTCTGTTAACCCCCAGAGGCTGGAAGTATAGCAGGGAGACCCAACAGTGAGGCTGAACTGGCCCTGAGGCATGTGATAGAATCTCCACTCCCCCACCATGATATATTATATAAACCAAGAAATCCAACACCGTAGCCATACTACCAACTGTTGACAAACATAAGCCACACCGTATGTGGAAGTTGAGAAATAAAAGACAAACAGCACTTCCAGAAGTTAAAACCAGACAGATGTCAATATAGAAAAAAAAAACAAAAAACACCAAGACAGTTCAGAAAACTCATTATGAAATCATTTGTATGAATCATGTCTATCGTTCCTGATCGTTTTCATCATAGATTTTAAGCCATTTACATGTAGGGTGATTATTGATAAATGCAGTCAGCTTGTCTCCATTCTATTTTTTGTTTCAATGTTGTTTTATATTCTGTTTTTACACAGCTTGCTTCTGCTTACTACTTTAAGTGGAAGATTTTTCTATGGTGGTCTTGCCTACTGTATACATTTCCTATTTGTCTTTGTGCTATATTTTGTATTTTTCTGGTTATCATGAGTAATGTGTCTAATTAACAATATTCCCAACATTATTTTTTTAATTGGCCTTGGTTCACCAATATTTGATTGCATTCCTCTCTCCGTTTTGCCCACTCACTGTCTGTTTCCTGTGTCTGTTCTTCCTTGTCGTGCTCTTAATTCTTTTTTACTACTGATCATCTCATTAAAAGCCGGAATTCCTTTGCTTCTTCATTTCATGTGGGACCCCCCTCAGTCATACTTGCAAGGCAGGATTCAAAGTGGCAAATTCATTCAGTTTCTGATTTTTTTGAAGAGATCTTTACTTCTGTCTCATACTTAAAGATAATTTAACAGGACACAGTATTTGTGGCTGGTAATTCTTGTATTTTAATACTTTATATATTGTATAATACTTAGCAGAAGGGACTGCAAAATACTTAAATATTCACAGGGTCACAATAAAAGGAATTTATTTCCTCAAAGCCCCATTTGTCATGATGTCAAATGTAGCAAGTATGTACGTTCTCATGGAAGAGCAGTTTCACTTAATGAAATCATATTAAACTTCTAGAGAAATAAGTTGCATTCCGTTTCCTTAATCAACTGTGTCTTACTAATAGCTTTAACAATCATTTTTAAGAGTGAAAAACAAAACAAAGCAAAGTAAAAAAAAAAACAAAAAAAAACAAAAAACTCTGCCAAATCTGTCTCTCAGAAAAGGTTCAAATCTTGAATAGTTCATGGGAACAATTTGCGAGTCTAGAGACTTCTCCCCCATTTTGGTCAGGGCCTCCTATGGAGAGATTTATGTGCATTGTATGTCAAGAGGCAAAATAATGGCATTTCTCTGCTTTACAATGACTTGGACATTTGCAGAGAGCAGAAATGCACCTTTAAACCAGAGAAAGAAGGGGAGTCTGCCCTGATCCAATCATTTTGAAAAGCCGTGTGCACTGAAGCTGGGAACAAACATAATGACAGGATTTAATTGCTAATGCTCTTGAGGCAGTGTGCCTCTTGATGTGTTGACCTTTAACCCAGACTTAGGAAGGAGGGAGGGAGGGAGGGAGAGAGAGAGAGAGAGAGAGAGAGAGAGAGAGAGAGAGAGAGAATGGTTCCCTTTCCTTCTGCCACTCCCCCCTCTGCACATGCCTGCTCTAACCCTGTCTACATACCCCTGACATTCAAATCTCCACCCCCCTCCTCCTATTTAGTTACTTGCAGCTTTGAGGCCAGGGTGCCACTGAATAGAACAGAAAAGAAGGTGGGAGGAGAATAGGAGAAGGAAGTCTACAAGGAGTTGGCAGCTGCTTCGAAGCAGGGGGCAGAGTTATAGCTGCCGGAATGAGTGCTGAACTCCTGATCCCCTGATGTGTCTACCCCACCCACCCCCCCAATATCGCAGAAGATTTATGCCCTTCCTTGTTTCTGTCATCTGCCCCCATCTCACCCTTTCGGGCCCTTGTTTATAATCGCTGTCCTCTCTACACCTTCAGGCCCCTTTCTCCTCCTCTGGATTATTTATGAAAGGCAAATGCTCAAGCAAGTTAAATCCTAGGCTCTGCATCCTGGCAGCTGGGCGGGTGACTATTGCCAGAGGAAAATCCTGCAGCTCTGTTGACTGGACTCCCTGTAAATTCAAGACCACTAACCTCAAAGTCTGCCCTTTGTGCTACTCAGGAAGGTTTCTGGTCCATTCACTCTCGTATTCTTTTATTTATTTATTTCTTATTTATTTATTTATTTATTTATTTTTACAAGAGACATCCAGATATTCTTCCTTGTCTCACTCTTCAGCAGCTACACTGGCCAGCTTTCTCTTCCCAACATGCCAGGAAACACCCCCATCTGATAGGTTTTTGTTTATTTTATTTTATTTTATTTTATTTTTTAAATTTACCCATCCACCTGCCTGGAGCAGGCTGCATCTATTTATTTGCTCCCTCACTTCCTTTAAGACTTGCTACACAATGTCATTATTCCACAGGCCTTCCCCTGCACCCTGTGGGAAGCAGCAGGCAAAGCCCACCTTCCTTTTTCCCCTGCCCTTATGTCATTTTCGACGGGTTAGGTTGTTTTCGCCGGGCTGGCTTCACGGGCACGGGCGGGTAACAGACGACCAGGGACTCATAGTTGAGCTGTAGGCAGTATCTCTTTATTCATGCAGGGCGCAGCACAATCTAAGCCGAGCTAAGCTAAACTAAAGTAAAGTACTCTAAAACTCACAATGCTGTCTTTATATATATTTGCCAAGTAGGGTGGAAACAGGGTGTGACATAGAGAGGGTGGAGAGAAAAGTGACTGGTGACAATCAGAGTGTGACAAGGAGAGGATCAGGGTGTGACAAGGAGGGGGGGTGGAGCAAAAACATATGAAACAGTGGGGATTGAACCAATGCCCTGGAGGGAGGTACTTGTTAACAGCGGTTATATAAATAGAATGAAGTGGTTATGTAAATAGAATAGTGTTAAGCAGGGGGGATTTAAACCAAATGAAACAGAAGGGGTCTCATGCATACCAACAATTCCCCCTTTCTTTTTAACTAATGGCCATTGCGGGGTGAACAGAAACGTATATCGTACAGGCGTTTTCAAAAGAACTGGCATAAGACATGGAAAACAAAATATGCGAGCAGCAATAACCAGTGTGATGCCAAGTGGAGCTTTTCTTGCCTCAAAGGGCAAGGCCTAGCAGGCGAAAGGGCATTTCTTGCCTCTGGGAACGCTTCATGCCTCTGGGGGCATCTCTTGCCTCAAAGGGCGTTTCCTGCCTCTGTGGGCATCTCTTGCCTCTTGGGGCGCTTCATGCCTCTGTGGGCATAACCTAATAAGGAGGGGGAGTTTTCTGCCTCTGGGACAGAGCCTGCAGGCGAGGGGACATGGTCTATAAAGTCTCAAGGCAATTGGCTGAAGTTAGTCTTTGAGAAACACAGCTGTGTGTACCAGTAAGTCCGATGGAGGTGTCAGTCCAAAGTAGCTGACCACAGAAGAAAATGCCGGAGGATGAAATGCTGCACGTCTGTCTCGATGGGGAATATTGGCCACCAGAATTCTGCTTTTCTGTAGAGAGTGAGCTTTCGAGTCTGTGAATCTGTTTCTTCAGGTCGTGCCAGGTCACATTATTGGTTTCCGGGGGCGATGTCAGAGAACAGGGGTCCAAATGGATTTCCGGGAATTCCATTTGAGTAGATGCTTTTTCATGTGAAGACTTGACAGCTGAAATTCACTTACTTGTCAAACAAAACTTGTAGCAGATTAGAAGTTTACTACCATTGATAACTCCATTATAATTGGAAGTCCTTTCTAGTATCATTTCAAGGTTGTTAAAACACTTTAAACTCAATAAAATGTGGAAAGGTAAACAGAAGAACCACGGTTAAAAGCCTTAGGCATGAGAATAATTAACATAATCATTGCACTATCTGCCCCACCCATAACTCATACAGTTTTCAGGATTAAACGTTTCAGATTCATGTCAAGACATAAAAGAGAAATCATAGGAGGGAAAAAACAATTTTTGAATTGTTTCTGGATGTCTCTAGAAATCATGACTGTGTCCAGCATTTTTTTTTTAAGTCAATGTCAAACAAAAATTCAGTCATTCAAATCATTCTCTTATGAAACGCAACTTGAACCAGATTATCAAGATCTCACCATGTAGGATGAAGAATCCCCGGAGGGCGACCTAGTCCAAAAAGGTCCTCGAAATTCCATTTAGGGTGCTTCTGACTGTTCCTGCTGGATTGCTTCAGGCACCCATTTTTAAAAGCATCTTCCCATCGAAGAAAGAATCCAATCAGGAGAGTAGAACTAACCACGTGTCTCCATACTTGGGAACTGCCAGGGTACTCGAGAATGTTCTTCAAATTAGAGTAGTCCTTCTCCATGGGAAACATGCGAGAAGAAGTCCAGAAAGTCCCAGGGGAAATCCCCATGCATATCCCAAGGTCTACGATCACGGTCATAAAGAACCAAATTGTGGCCCGGAGCAAAATGTAGTCCTTTTCCTCAGGAAACATGGGAGAGGGAATCCAGAAAGTCCAAGGAGAAATCTCCGTGCATCTCCCAAGCTCTATGATCCCGGTCATAAGAAACCAAAGTTCCCAGTCAGGGAACCGAAGTGTGGCCCAGAGTAAAATGTTCCAGAGACAGAGAAACTGTCTCATAATGAAACAGTATAGGCTTTGGCAAACCTCTTCGTAAGTAAAAGAGAAGACCATAGTGCATAGGTAGGCAAAGTCTTCACTTATCTGTGAGTGGCGCAGGTCTGGCCCCACGTTGGGCGCCATATGTCGTTTTCGACGGGTTAGGTTGTTTTCGCCGGGCTGGCTTCACGGGCACGGGCGGGTAACAGACGACCAGGGACTCATAGTTGAGCTGTAGGCAGTATCTCTTTATTCATGCAGGGCGCAGCACAATCTAAGCCGAGCTAAGCTAAACTAAAGTAAAGTACTCTAAAACTCACAATGCTGTCTTTATATATATTTGCCAAGTAGGGTGGAAACAGGGTGTGACATAGAGAGGGTGGAGAGAAAAGTGACTGGTGACAATCAGAGTGTGACAAGGAGAGGATCAGGGTGTGACAAGGAGGGGGGGTGGAGCAAAAACATATCATGAAACAGTGGGGATTGAACCAATGCCCTGGAGGGAGGTACTTGTTAACAGCGGTTATATAAATAGAATGAAGTGGTTATGTAAATAGAATAGTGTTAAGCAGGGGGGATTTAAACCAAATGAAACAGAAGGGGTCTCATGCATACCAACACCCTTAGATGTTCTTTAGCAGTGACCTGCATCTGGCATTCTGTGTATTTCACATGTGTGTGTTTTCTACCTACCCCACCCCACCCCACCCCACCCCCCGCTAGTATGAAAGTTTTATGAGAGCATCCTCCCCCCCCCCATACCTTTCTTTCCATTTTGCTGTGTCTGGTGCTGAATACAATGCACACTAGTGTGCCATATGTCTTTCTTTAAGGATTGAATGTGGACAGGTGAATGCCCATTGGGTACTGAGAATCCCCTCTTCCTGTTTGCCAGTTCCAGCATTGTCAACCAGCTCATTCTTCGGTATGGTCTGTGTGATGACCATAATTTCCAAGTCCAGATTCAATGCACGTTATCTGACCGGTGTCTTTTCTGTGAACTGTCTTGGGAAATCCGATGTGCTTATTAAGTGTATTCCACCTAGAGTATAATAGTCTCATAGAATAAAGTTCTCAAAGGAAGCACAGAAGCTTCTCTGCCAATAATCTGGCCCTGCCTTTCGTACTTACCGTATGCAGGGGCTAAGGTCTCCTCTTGAACACTTCTTCATCTCTGTTCAGTGAGACTTGCTTAGGCAACTGAGTAGGATTTATCACCACACAAGCTGGATTTGTCTTTGTTTACTTACTTCACGTTTCAAACTTGGGAGTTTTAATGATAGAGCCAGGTGATAGCTTACCTGGTAGAGTGCATACTTTACCATCTATGAGCAGCTGGGTTGGAGCCGTTGGCCACCGCATGGGCTCACCCTCCAAAGTGTAAGTGCAGCTGTGTTTAGGGTCTCTCCTTCTCTGTAATATATATATAATTATTTATTGGATAGTGACGACCAGAAATCGAGAGGGTAGGGGGAGGAGAGGGAGAGAGACACCTGCAACACTGCCTCACCACTTGTGAAGCTTTCCTCCTGCAGTGGGGACCAGGGACTCGAACCGGTGGTTTTGCACATTGTAACATGTGCACTTAACCAGGTGAGCCACCACCCAGCCCTTCTGTCTTTCACTCTCTATTTGGAAAAAAAGAAAAAAATTAATTAATGCTGACGGTAGCAATGGAATCACACAGGTATAAAGTTCCAGGGACGTTCCTGTGAGTGCCCACCCTGCAAAAAAAAAAAGTATGGGATGGGGATATAGCACAATGCTTATGCAAAGATTGATTATTCCATGCCTGAGGCATCATTAAAGATTTGTTGTTGTTTTGGTTTTTTTTTTTTTTTTTTGCCTCCAGTGTTATTTTTTTCTAGGGATGTGTGCCTGCACTTGGAATCCACTCCTGGCGGCCATCTTTTTTCCATTGTTGTTGTTGCTGCTGTTTTTGTTGTTGGATAGGACAGAGAGAAATTAAGAGAGGAAGAGAAGACAGAAAGGGGGAGAGAAAGATAGACACCTATAGATGCCCGCAGACCTGTTCCACTGTTTGCGAAGCGACCTCCCTGCAGGTGGGGAGCCAGGGGCTCAAAGCGGATCCTTTCGCTTCTCATTATGTGTGCTACCACTTGCTCCCCCCCAAATAAGAGTTTTAATAAGAGAAGTAGGGATGGGGATATAGCTCACTTGGTTAGTGTGCTGCTTTGTTATGTGTGTAATCCAGGTCTGAGCCCCCACTGCATTGAAGAAAGTTTTGGTACAGTGGTATCTCTCTTTCTCTGCTTCTCTGTCTCTAGTTCAAAAAAGACTCACAAATTGTACCATATCACCCTCTGAAATTTTATCTTGATCATCCTCACTTATTCAGTGGATTACATACTTGAGCTTAAGTATATACTTCTGTTATTTATTTTTTATTATTGGACAGAGACAGAGAGAAATTGAGAGTGGAGGGGAAGATAGGGAGAGAGACAGAGAGACACCAGCAGTCCTGCTTTACCACTTGTGAAGCTTTCCCCCTGCAGGTGGAGACCAGGATCTTGAACCTGTGTCCTTGTGCACTGTAATGTGTGTGCTTAAACAGGTGTGCCACCGCCTGCCCCCCCACACACACACTTGAATTTACATAGGTGATCACAGTTGTAATCAGATGGCTGTGGGAAAGATATGACATGAGATAATATTATGTTCTCAGTCACTGACTCCTAAAGAACCTTTTAGGAGAAGCCAGCCCCCACCTTCTGCACCCTACAATGATTCAGGGTCCATGCTCCCCGAGGGGTACAGAACAGGCAAGTTTCCAATGGAGGTGATGGGATACGGAACTATGGTGGTGGTGATTATATGGAATTATACCCCTCTTATCCTATGGTCTTGTCCATCATGATTAAATCAATTAAAAAATTAGAAAAAAAGAGCCTTCTAGGGCTTATTCATTTTTCTCTAGGCTGCAGCCTCTTTTAAGTCTCCTTTTGGTAATGGATGCTTTGGGAAAGAAAAATGCATAGTAAAATCTAAAAGATATCAGCTCCTTCATTTTAAAATACTTCTTACTCTTGAAATAATTAAAGGGAAAAAAAAGACAGGGCCAGATGGTGGCACACCTGGTTGAGCACACAATTACAGTGTGCAAGGACCCAGGTTTGAGCACCCAATCCCCCGCTGCAGGGGAGAAGTTCTGGGAGTGATGAAGTAGGGCTGCAGGTGTCTCTCTTTCTCTCTCCTCTGTCTCCCTCTTCTGTCTTGATTTCTGGCTTCTCTATCTAATAAATAAATAAAGATAATAAAAATTGTAAAGGATAAATAAAGGTGGTGGGGAAAAAGAAGCACAGCATAGAGAATACAGATATTCCTAAAGCCTTGTAAGTTCTCATTGACGTGATCTTCATATAGAATTAATAGTTTCAGTTCTGGGGTTCTCAGGCTTGGAGGCATTCTTCCCAAGGGTCAATTCCTTAGCTGCTCAACAAAAGATGTGGCTAGAGTTGAGGTAAATTTCAGCCGGTGAATTCTGACTTCAGGAGATTCTCTCTTCTAGGAAATAACTCCTCCCATCCTAGCTCCAGAAAGTGATAGTAGGCTATTTTCTCAGAACCTTCAGCCCCAATGGAATTATTCTGTGTAGCACAGAGCACATGCTCAACAAATATCTGTGCGACCAAGAATCTCCTCAAGGTGAACTGTAAAATTAATAACATATTTGTTGTTGTTGTTGTTTTTCTCCCTCCAGGGTTATCGCTGGGGCCCTGTGCCTGCTCTATGAATCCACTGCTCCTGGAGGAGAGCTTTTTTCCTTTGTTGTTGCTGCTGCTGTTGCTGGATAAGACAGAGAGAAATGGAGAGAGGAAGGGAAGACAGTGGAGGGGAGAGAGAGACAGACACCTACAGACCTGCTCCACCGATTGCGAGGCAACCCCCCCACCCCCCCGCAGCTAGAGAGCCTGGGGCTTGAACTAGGATCTTTGAGCTGGTCCTTGCACTTCACACTATGAGTAGATGCTTCCCCCCCACTTTCTTTCTTTGCATCCAGGGTTATCCCTGGGGCTCAGTGCCTGCATGGCTCCATTATTCTTGGCGGCCATGATTGCCTTCTCTTTGACTGAGTGTAAGAGACAGAGATGGAGAAGGAAAGAGACAGAAGGACAGACACCTGCAGCACTGCCCTACCACTCTTGAAGCTTCTCCTCTGTAGGCGGGGAATGGGGTGGGTTGAACTTGGGTCTTAGGCCATGGTAACGTATCCATTCTACCCATTTGACACTCAGCTTTATGTGTTCCTGGCTGTGCTTTGAGATCAGAAACTAATGCATTATGTTGCACTAGTAAGATGATCAGGCAAATGTCAGGAGACTGAGTCATGAAAGAAAAAACATCATGGCTTTCATAACTTTGGAATGTGATTGCCAACTGCAAGTTTTGAATCTGGTGAGGGAGTAGCCGAGAAAAGGTACATCATTACTGCTGAAGTTTATTTCAGTTGATTCTTCAATGTCACCTAGTGTTATGCAGTGTTGCCTTCGAGAACTGACACATTTTTGTATAAAATGATTGCTCCTAAAAATGAGCAATCAGAAGAAGTCACAAGGGTCTGTGAGTGATGAGGCACAATCAAGAAAGGGATTGAGCTTAAGATGTGCTAGCAAAGTGGACAAAGGTTACAGCCATCTCAGCAAGCTCAGAGAAGTTCTTCTATATGCCAGAATGAAATAGAAATAGGCTGAACTATAAAGAAGACAAGAAGAGGCATTGTTTTGGAAACATGCGTCTCTTAACTGTATTTTGGAAGGCAGAGAGTAAAAATGCCATGGGGGGGGGGTTAGAGTCTTTCAACCACCATTAGGAAGAACATAATGATCTTTGATAAATACAGGTCTACTGTATGTATCACCAAGTTTTCAATGCAGACTGGAAATAATTCTGTGGTGGTAATTCTTTCAGTTGTTTAAAATAAAGAGAAACAAGTCTTAATCTCTCTCACTCTCTCTCTCTCTCGGAAATTGCACTGACAGTAGAACAGGGAACTATAAATAATCCAGAGAACTTGAATTCATTGCTGTGCTTGAATGTTTTTATGACTTCAGCTCCACCATGATAAATATAGTCATTCTCTCACTTGGATGCATATGCACTTCTGTATATGGATGGGTTCAGTGCCTACTTCACTGAACATAGGTTGAGAGATAAAATACTTGATGAAACAAAAATCTCATTAATTTCTGCTCCACCAGATTTGAGTTTTGGATCATTTGGAATAGGACTGAGCAGAAGATGCCTTTAGTGTTAGCCGTAAAGACAAGGTTTGCTGAGCAAGTTAATAAGCAGATGGGATTCAGGAAGAAATTTTAACTATATTGGAGAAAAATCGAGCTCCCAGTTAATTCTTAAAGATATCTGCTTTCTGATACAAACATTTATGAGACCGCTAATCTGTCCATTAATTGCAATTGGCCCATTGCAAAGTTATTCAGAAATCTTTAAGGTTGAGTAATTAAGGACATCTACTCTTTTTTTTTTTAATATTTATTTTTATTTATTGATTTCCTTTTGTTTCCCTTGTTGTTTTATTGTTGTAGTTATTATTGTTGTTGTTGTTGTTGGATAGGACAGAGAGAAATGGAGAGAGGAGGGGAAGACAGAGAGGAGGAGAGAAAGATAGACACCTGCAGACCTGCTTCACCGCCTGTGAAGCGACTCCCCTGCAGGTGGGGAGCCGGGGTTCGAAAGGATATCTACTCTTTGCCTAATGTCTCTGAATACTGAGACATAAATAATCTGAGAAACTGTCTCAGATTATTTGGACCCTGTGGCTAGAACTGGCTATATGAGTGCAAGGGCCTAGCTAGCCTACATATGATCAAAAATATATATCACTCTTAACACTGACATTTTCCATTTTTCTCAGCAAGTCACATACTCTATATAGTTAACCCTGTTGTCATTGGGATGCTTGTTGTTAATAGGATATCTTTGGATTCACTAGTGTGTCCTGTGGAGAGAGCAACATGGAAAGAAACAGGGGTGTGTGTGACACTGACCTTTAGTATTACTTAAGCTATGGTTTTTGGCTTGGATTAGGAGTAAATATTTGTCAGGAGAATAACTAAGCATAGCCCTAAAAAAAGTTCCTTTATTATTTATTTATTTTAAAATATTGCCTTTAAAAAACATATTTCTGCAGTGCTCAATACCAGTTGATTTCTGTTGATCTACCTTTGTTAGACTACTGTTGGTCATTGGAAAGAGCTACCCTATGTTAGGAAGAAACATTAACTGGATGTACTACATTTGAATGTTAGGGAGCAGTAGTGTACTTGAAATTCCTTTCAATGTTATCGTGAAACATCTAAAGCTTTGGAAATTAGTCTTTGACTTTCTTGTTGCTCAAGATTTTTTTCTTTTGTTTACATTTGTTATGTAGTATTGACTGGATAGAGACAGAAATTGAGAAGGAAAAGGGGAGAGAGAAAGAAAAGAGAGAGAGTGAGACAGAGAGAGGGAGAGAGAGAGAGCAATTGG
This sequence comes from Erinaceus europaeus, assembly GCF_950295315.1. NCBI lineage: Eukaryota > Metazoa > Chordata > Mammalia > Eulipotyphla > Erinaceidae > Erinaceus > Erinaceus europaeus. The sequence goes on from NC_080185.1 coordinate 25,707,238, forward strand.
CAGCACTGCTTCACCAATTGTAAAGCTTGCTCCCTGTAGGTGGGTACAGGGACCTTGAACCCATGACCTTTTATATTCCAATGGATGTGCTCAGCCAAGTTCTCCACCACTCAACCCAGCTCAAGACTTTGTTGTTGCCTTGAATGCAGTTTAAGCAGTATAGGATGGAAAACCGTGACATTTGGCTGAAGATTTTCTATATGATTTAAAATCATTAGTAATTGATTTAGGGAAATAATGATTTACAAGCCAGATGTTGTCACCTGGGTACAGTTTCTCATCTTTCTGTGATAGGTATCTGCACATCATTCCCACCTAGGTCCTCCTCCATCAGTAGAGTTTTCTTATGACTTCTTATATGTAGATTTCAACCTTAGACTACTCTGTCCTGTTGCTATTCCTCATAACCTAATAGGAGGGACCTTCTCTCCCTACCATAGCAGTGATTTGCTATAATACTTTCTCCTACTTTCTACCAGGAGGGTGTTAGGGGGGCTACAGTGTACTGAGCAGAATCCGCAGAGACATCTGTGTGTCCTAAAGTGGGTAGTATATGAGTGAGTTAATTTATGAAAAGAAAGGAAAAGAGAGGGGAAAAGGAAGGAAGAAAGAAAGAAAAGAAAGGGTCACAGATTTATTATTTGTGAAACAAATTGAAAATATTCAGGGTGTCAGGGAGTTACCAGTTTTTTGTACATCATACTTGCATGCCTGGGGTCAGTTTCAATGCTGAGCAATGCCATATGCAAGAGTTGAACAGCGCTCTCTAGTGTCTTTCTTCCTCTCCTTCTCTTTTGCGCTCTCTCTCTCTCTCTCTCTCTCTCTCTCTCTCTCTCATATATATATATTTGAAGAAAAAGAATTGTGTTCAAGTGTTTTGATGAGTGGTGTGTTGATAATACCTGAGAATTTGTTGGGGGGAATTTGTGTATTAAAGTTCAGAATGGATGGCTCTGGAATTCTTAGGTCAGAGATGACCTAGGGCATGGAAATTTTATATCTTTAACTTGTTGGGATATATATTTGTGTGTGTGCATGTGTGTGTCACTGGTGGTTTGGATAGCAAGGTCCCAGGGTAGCAGAGAAATGGAATAATTTTGGAAAATAGACCTAATTTAGCTTGTGGTATCAAAGGTTAAGCACTTTCGGTTAGTTTCCAAATATCATGGATTAGAGAAAAATTGGGGAGTAATAATATTCAGAAAAAGGATAGTGCTATATAGGAGACTTACTATGAAAGTGGTTATTTCATAATCTGAATCCTATATGTCTAAAACACAAACAACTACGATCCTGATCTGTCTAGGTCCCATAATTAGTCTTGAATGAAAATGACTTATTCTTGTCCACAAATGGCTGGGTATGTCGTGAACACACTCGGATAGTATTTTTCAGGAGAGCATAAGATCTAAAGCCAGGAGTCAGGCAGTAGTGTAGCGGGTTAAGCACACATGGCGCAAAGTGCAAGCACTGGGGCTTCCCACCTGCAGGGGGCGTCCATCACAATCGGTGAAGCAAGTCTGCTTATCTTTCTATTCTCTCTGTCTTCCCCGCCTCTCAATTTCTCTCTGCCCTATCCAACAACAATGACAGCAATGACAACAATAATAATAACCACAACAACAATAAACAGTAAGGACAACAAAAGGGAAAGAATAGCCCTTTTGTTAGCAGTGGATTCGTAGTGCAGGCACTGAGTCCCAGCAATAAGCCTGGAGACACACACACAAAAAAAAAACGTTTACATATATGTATACGTATACATATATATCCAGCTAGAAGTTGTCACTTTTGACTTCCCCATTGCATATGCAGTGGTCCATTCATAAGGCTAAACCTCAAGACAGACAGGTGAGTCTCATTCCAGCTGACCCAAAGAATCTGCTAGTGACTCTACTTCATATAAGTGGATATGAGCACACTTGCAGGTGAGAGGGAAGCAGGGTTACAGATTCTGGGGATATTTAGCACATAGTTTGCACATGACAACTTCGAGGCCATTTGGTGATTAGAAAGTAGGAACTAGAGCCAATGAAGCCCTCCCTGGGTTCAAGCCCTAGCACCACCTGGAAACACCAGAGGAGTTCCATGGGGCAATGCCATGGTGTCTTTCATCTTTCTGTCTGTCTCTCTTTCTCCCCTTCCCCATCTGTCATTGAACAGAATTTTAAGAATGGGCGGAGGAAGCTGCTGAACAGTGGTGTCATACCTGTGTGAGGCCCTAAGTTAACTGCCTACTTGCTGTATAAAGATGAAGAAATGGAAAGTATATGTTGCGACTTAGTAAGAAATCTGTGTATATTACTGTTGGGCTCTGAAATGCTGAGTTGGTTTTATTCCTAGTATAATGGTTTCTTTCTTTTTCAACTTGCGCTATTCTTCACTTTGCATGAATCATGCTGTCCTTGGAACTTTGGGTATACTTCCATGGGAATAATGAAGTCAGTGTTGAAGCCACCAGTAAACTCAGCACTCACTATATCTTATTTCTTGTAAATCTTTTCTACTTTACTTGTTCAATTACCATTGAACAAAACATAGTACACACTATTTTAACTGAGTCTTAGTCTTACTCATTTGACCATCTTTCAAAAATTGTGATAATTTGTTATGGTCTTGTTCAGCATAACTTTAAATTCCTAGTTGCCTTGCACTTACAAGAATTGGAATTGCTTGGAACATACCAGATCATATTGGTTCACTGAAGTTGGAAATACTCAATTTTTGACACTGCGTTCAAGTGGTGATAGTTTAGGACACCATGTGGAATAGAATATGTGAGCTTCCCCTGTTGACGAATAATAGGAAGATAACTTGATTTGGAAGGAAGATAAACATATGGATGAAGATTTTTGAACAGCTAGAGCTATTCAGCTCTTACTGGGTTGAGAGACAGACCTCTTCCTTATATTGTCTTGTTGCATCATTCTATTGGGTTATTAGAAAAGTCATGACATGTTTTTCCATGCAAAAATGAAACATGACCTTGCTGACAACCCAGTATGTCAGGAGAGTAGTGTATTATATGCATACACTAAAGATACTGCTAGCTACACTCTCAGCCCATGTATTTAATTTTTACAAGTGATTTGAAGTAGAGAATTACTCAGAATTTTAATACTGCAATAGAAATGATGTTTTAGTGTGTAAGAGTAGTGTTTGAATTCTATCCAATCATTTATCTGATATCTATTCTTTTTCCTTTTTTTTTCCCAGTGGTGTTCTTGCTTTGGAAATCAAGACTCTGCAGTGGATAGCGACTGAAAATTTTTCTTACATCATTAAATAATTGGATATCCAGAAATTGAACAGGATAAAGTCAACAACAGAAGCGATATCATTCCAATAGAGAACTAAAGATTGTTAACTTGAAGAACAACTTTAAGCTTTAAGGTTAATCAGTAAATCAGGACACATGTATTTCATTCCTAAATAACACTTGGTTTCTCTGGTGGCACATGGTTTTGTCCAGATATAGACTACGAGGAATGGACTAAAACAAAATAATAATAATAATAAAAACATTCATCTAAACAGTAGAGAGAAAAAAGAAAGTCCAGCTGGTTATATATTTCTACACTGGAAAATATGTGGCTTTTCTACTAAGTTACAATATTAACAATGGGGCCTGTGGAGAAAAACAATGTTACCTACATGTAATTCTCCAAAACAATAACATCTTATTTGTTGAAAGATTAACCTCTGCAAATGCAGAAAAGTTGAAGACTTTCCTGGAAAAAGTCTTATCAAAACAAACTTCAGTCACTTCCAGGAACTGATAGGAAGAGAAGTGACTGTTTTGTTCTGGCTATACAGAAGGAAATCAACAAAGCCTCTTTTCACAAAATAAGTTAGTGTTTGGAGACAAGAAAAGGAAACAGGACCACCTGAAATTTGTAAAATGCCTTCAAGAAAGTCCAGATCATCTGCAAAGTGTTTGGGGAAGTGGAGCAGACAGATGTCATCTGATTCAGAGATGGAGGACAATAGTAATAACTCAGTAAAGAATAAGAATAAGAAAGCTAAGTCTAGCACCTTAAGACGTGGAAGATGCAGTGTGAAGACAACATTGAGAGATACAATGAAAAGGAGATTTAAAAGTAGACGGAAACTTGTCAAAGTCAGGTCTGCTGAAAACACTTCTCTAGATTTCCCTGTTCATCTCCAAGATTTCCTTGAGAAAATGTATATGATATTTTTTTTGGAACCGGCGTTTGATGAGGAAGACCCAGAGCTGGAGAGATTTGAGATTGCCTTTAGTTGTGAACCAGAGAAACTATGGCAAGGCCTCCCCAATTTGGGAAATACTTGTTATATGAATGCAATTTTACAGTCCCTATTTTCCATTCCATCATTCACTGATGATTTACTCGGCCAGGGTCTCCCAAGAAGTCACATTCCCTTTGACACTCTGAGCATGTGCTTAGTACAACTGCTAATTTTGAAAAGTATTTACGACATCAGAATCAAGGAGAAGTTACTTATGATCATTAAGGATACCATTTCAGCAATTGTAGAAGTATATTCGGGCAACATCCAGAATGATGCTCATGAGTTTTTAGGTCATTTTTTAGATCTCATGAAAGATATGGGGAAATTAAACACCGATCAAGAGTTTGAAAGTGGATCAGAGAATAAAACAGAATGTACACAGGACTTTATTGGCAAAGCTGCCCCTAGTGTACCCATTTGTCCTGTCATCACTAATTTTGAGTTTGAATTACAACGCTCTATTACTTGTAAATCCTGCAGTCAAGTTGTTCTCAAGAAAGAACTGAGTAATTACCTTTCTGTCAACCTTCCTCAAGGACCAAAAGCACATCCTTTGTCTATTCAGTCTACATTTGAACTTTTCTTTGAAGCAGAAGAGCTTGAGTATAAATGTGAGAAATGTAAATACACTCATTCTTCTGGAGTGCACAAGTTTAGCAGATTACCAAGGGTCCTTATTATTCATTTGAAACGCTATGTCTTTGGTGAGTTCTGGTCACTAATGAAGGATGGACAGGAAGTTGTTATTTCCAAGTACATCGATTTATCTCCCCATTGCAATGAAAGCACAAAGCCACCTCCTCCCTTGAGCAAGTCTGCACATATTCAGGATTCACAGATTTTTAAATTCTTTAAAGAGATGAATTCTCAAGCCATTCAGTCAGGAAAACCTTCAAGGAAGTCGAACTCAAAAGCCAAGTATTCACAGGCTTCATCCAGTGCATCATCAGAGAAAGAACCTATACCTCAAAGAAGCCAGATTCTCACAAGAAGGTCATTCAGAGAACTACAGCAAAAAGACCTGGAGAAATGCTCTAGATTAAACACAGTAGACTCGGTAAACACAATAGGCAGAAAAGACACCAAGGAAGAACTATCAGAGGTTACCTCAGGTGACACCTTTCGTCTGATTCCTGAAGATGAAGAGAGATTCACCAGAACTACAGGTCCATATTTTACGGATTTTTGTTTTCAAGAAATGGAGGAAAAGTCAAAGCCAAAGAAATACAATGATACCAATATGCTTGTAGAGTTTGATTTTACATGTCCTGAGAGTACTGATGATTTCTATGAGGCCAAAATCCAAACAGTGACTCAAGATGAGAAACAGCTACAGCGGATGAGAGTCTATGAACAAGCCCTTCGGACAACATTTTTTCAAAGCCTGCCGGACTCAGGTTCACTGTGGTACACAGAGGACCTCAAAAAATCTACAAAACTAACTCTGCAGGAGTCCGATATAAGTGAAATATCTGCATTAGATTTTGATAAAAGCACTGAAAACAAATACCTTTCTGGTATGGAGAAGGCAGAAGCTGAGGAAGCAAAACTTGATGATATGGGAAATCATGCCTATAGGCTCATTGGTGTTGTCAGCCATCTTGGGAGTACTCCCCACTCAGGTCATTATATTGCTGATGCATATGACTTTGAGAGGCAGTCCTGGTTCACATACAATGATCTGCAGGTGTCAAGCATCCAGGAGGCCCCAATGCAGGAGGCAAGACTTTCCACTGGATACATCTTCTTTTATATGCACAATGAGATCTTCGAAGAGCTTTTGGAAAGGATACAGAGCTCCTAGACTGATAACCAAGAGGCAGAGACTTCTGCACAGGGAAAATGAGAAAAAAAAAAGTTCCCATCTTGGTTGTATGGATCTGTTTGGCTACCACTGCTACCATGAAAGGAGAAATCTGAATTCTAGCCAAAAGTAGAGAAACAGTCAGTATCAAGGGCCAAAGTTCATATGGAAACATATGGCAAAAATGTCCGTTCCAACTCAAACATAGACTCCCTCATGCCCACCATTCTTGCTGATTAAGCATTCTTCTCTTCTACTAAAATGGAATCTTGCTTTCCATATTTGAATGCAGTGGATTTTAAGTGTGGTTCTCAAACTGGCTGCATCAGAAACATGGATTCACTTGTTAGAAATGCAAATTCTGGAGTTCCACCACAGATTTACGGATGCAGAAATGCTAGCATGGTGGGAGTGAAATTTGGTGGAGATTCCTGATGTTTGATAAAGCTTAGTTACTGCCATAGGGATAGACTATCTTAGTATGCTCTATTGTTATATCTCTTGGTTATGTATGTTTTAGAGGGATTTGACTGCTATTTTCGCATCTTATATTCCAGTGTGCCTTCATGTGTAAACTCACTCAAATCTAACCACACACATCCAACCGCTTATCAGCTGATCACACTCAATAGTTTAATGGAACAAAAAGTTCCCTGAGTCCTGGCAAAAGAAAAGCAGTTACGGAGGCCCTGGCCAAAATAAATAAATAAATAAATCTGAATTTGCTGCTGAGGTCCTGGCAGTATGTCATAAATGAATCTGTTAACTCAGAAATCCTCTTTATAGTTGGGACTGAATGCCAGGTCAAGTTTCCCAGTTATTTGGCAAACTTCTACTCACTTTGTATGGATTTGTGTATATCCTTCAGTTTAAATATTTAGGGTGGACATTTTTTTCGCCCTTAAGAAATGGACTCACTTTTCCCTATCTGTCTCATAGAAAACTGTTCTTGCTGATATAAGGCTACTGTAACATTTGGAACTTCATGGAGGGATGCCTCCAAAGCTCGCTGTTTACCAAAACTTTTGTCTGAAGCCTTGAACAGTCCTCTGCACTGTGATGTATTCAGCAATACAAAACGAATTCCAGATTCCCTTCATTCCTCTAATGAGTAAACAGCACACACTTTAAAGTGAACTTGTAGGATTTGAACATCTTGCTTTCTACTGACTTCTCAGAATGTTCAAAATCCTTGCATCCAGAGGTGGATTGAAGATGACCAGCTTCATGGACCCAGAGGGATGGTAATTACAGTCTGGAATTCCTTGTAACCCAGAGATTTACTGACTCTGATATTAAGCATGTGCCATCTCTGTAACCTTTCCCCTCCCCTTTCTTTGAGGCAGTGAATCTGTGTACACTATACCTTTGTTATGATCAATCATTCAATATTTGTACTAAGAAGATTTCTATCATCACTTAAGGGTTCAGCCCCCATCTTTACCAACACAGGTGCCCCCTTATATTGGCTGAAGTCTTAGTATAGCTAGATGTCCTGTTTGTTTGGTTATTTTTGATTTTTGCTTTACTGTTATTGGATAAAAAACTCATAAATTGAGAGGGAAAGGAAGAGAGAGAGAGAGACCTAATTGAAACACTATTATACCATTTATTTCCAGAACTTTCTCCCCTGCAGGTTGGGACTTCATCCTGATGTCTTTGTATACAACAACTTGGGCTCTCAGCCAGGTGTACCACCACCCAGCCCCCAAGTATAGCTGTCTTAATCCAAGAACTTGTTGATGTTCTTGAATCCTAGATACCGGAACCTATTTATGTAGAAAACTTAGAAAATGCCATAAACAGCAAAAATCTGATTCCAAAGACTAGGAATTCTTCAGAACACAGCATATCTAGAAGGAAAACCTGAATGGTTCTTGATAACTACTTATGTGAAGAAAGGGAAGGCTCCCTAGCTCGAGTGAACCATTCTCAGGGAAGATGTTGGAGACCCTGTGAATAATTCACTCCCCTCCAGTAGGTAGAGCACTTGAAATTAGTGGAGCACTTAAAATGGGAGTTCCCATTTGTAAGAGGGGAGATAACTGTTTTTTTTTCAACTTCAGGTTTTTATCTTTTCTAGAATAGTTCAATCTGAGCCCATTTAATCGGCATCAAAATAGGAGTCTGAAAAGAATGATGGGAAAACTTTTGTTTTTGGAAACAGAAGGATGATGCCAGAGATGTTCAGATATTTAACATTGTTTAGTGGAAATTTTACGAGTTTTAAATATCCAGAAAACACTAATGTTCAACATGTAGCACTTTCAAATGCAGGTAAATCAGAAGGTGAAGAAGATTGTTGGTATGTCTGTGATAGGAAAGATCTGGTCTGGATAGATGGATAGTGTGGAATCCATCATTGCCCTGTTTGAAGAAAAGTCTAAGTGAATATTGAGCAGCTGTCCATGATCTATGTGGTGCTATTTTTGTTTTCAAATAAAGATTTTACAAAGTTCCTCAGTGATTCAGTGACGATTATTTATCACACCTCTTAATTGCTTATCTAATTGATACATTAGGTTTCCAAGTAGTTATTAGTTACGGATATAAAGATGTTGACACTAAGGGGTGGGGGTAGATAGCAATAATGGTTATGCAAAGAGACTCTCATCCATGAGGCTCCAAAGTCCTAGCTAGCTTCAATCCCCAACACTGCCATAAGCCAGAGCTGAGCACTGCTCTGGTAAAAAAAAAAATAGATTAAATAAATAAACAAACAAAAGATGTTGACACTCAGAATATTCCTTTTCTAGTATGTAACAGATTACCAGAAACTTAACCACTTTACAACAGAAGTTGTCTTATAGTTCTGGAAGTCTGGAATCAGATGTAGGCATCACAGCTACAATCTAGGAATTAGCTGAGTTAGGAACCTTCTGGGTGCCCTAATAGGACTATAGCATTGCCTCTTTTAGCTTATTAAAATGTTACTGATTTTAATACTTTATTTACTATTGGATAGAGACAGAGAAAAATTGAGAGGGGGAGCTAGAGAGAGAGAGAGACACAGCTGCAGCCCTGCTTCACCCCTCCTGAAGCTTTCCCCCTGCAGGTGGGGACCAAGGGCTTGAACCTGGGTACAAGGGCACACTGTAATGTGTGCACTTAACCAGGTGCGCCACCACCTGACTCCTCTCTTAACTTCTGGAGACTTCCTTTAGTCCTTGGTTCATGGCTTCATTCTTCCATATGCACAGTGGGTTGAGCCCTCACACGGTCCCTGATTCCCCCTCTGTAATGATTCCACCCGGCCAGATAGCTAACCTTGTGTAATCTCCCAGTTTTAAGTTCATCAGAGTAGCTAGCCATCTTAATTCCCATGTCTCCTGTGACATTGTATTCACAGGTATCCAAAATCACGAGGGTGTAGATGTCTTTGTGAAGCTTTTATGCTGTCTGCCACATGATAGTCAATTTTATTGAAAAACTATTTTTAAGGCAGAATTTTTTAGTCTCAGATCCTTAGGGGATGGTTTGGATCACTTTAGCATGTAAAGAACATCAAACACCTGATCCTCAAGCTGTGAGTAGAGGAATTGTGTAATTGGCAAATGAAGAGCTAAAGCCCATTGCAAACACCAAGGCTGTAGTATTTTTAGATGTACTCCTTTGTCAGTTATATGCATGCATCAATTTGTATGTGCTGACCACTTTCTCTATATATGACTTGCTACTCTGTTATATGCACAATTGGAGGTTTCCTATACAATTTGGGGTATGTGTGTGTGTGTTTTCTCCTGAGCACTGCTGATCTCTGACTTGTGGTGCTGAGAATTGAACCTGGAACCTTCAGTGCCTCAGGCACAGAGTCTCTTTGCATACTAATTGTGCTGTCTCCCTAGCCTATAATTTAGATTTCTCTTCCTTTACTTCCTAGAAATTCAACTGAGTCTTCATAGCTGCATGGCTCCACCACTCTCATAAGACTTTTTTTCCCTTTATAGTGAAAGGCAGAAGGAAAGACACCAAAGCTCTGTTTGACTGCTCATGAAACTTTCTCTTTGAGTAATGCTCCCATGTGATGGTCAGAGGTTTAAACGGAGGTCATCATGCATCACAAAGTGTGTATTCTACTGGGTGAAGTGTCTCTTGCTCTCCCTACCAATTACAGAAGCCTGACCTTTGACCTTCTGTACCCCATAGTGATCCAGTGTCCATACTCCCAGAGAGATAAAGAATAGGAAAGCTATCAGGGGAGGGGATGGGATACAGAGTTCTGATGGTGGGAATTGTGTGGAGTTGTACCCCTCTTATCCTAGAGTCTCGTCAATATTTCCGTTTTATAAATAAAATTTTTAAAAGAAGGAATGAAAAGCAAAACAAATTTTTTTTAATTTAAAAAATAAAAACTTTTTGGCAGATCTGGGACCTCATGCACTCTGGATTTCACCATTCCAGGCCACTGTTTTTATCCCACGACACCACAGCTTTTCGCATCACCACAACTCCTCCATGTGATGCCAGAGCTGAAAACCCATGTCATGGATGCACCTGGCATTGCAGACATCCTACCCAGTGAGCTCTCTTACCAGCCCGCCAACTTAATCTTCGATTAGGAGAACAGTCCTTGAGTGTCCGGTGTCAGGGAAATTTTCACAAAACCCACATTATACTTAATGATTTGGAACTGACCCATATTTTAATTTGAAAGAATAGTGCAAAGGTATAAAAAGCCTTGGTGTAAGTATTTTTACAGAAAACTGAGAAATGTTATACATGCATCAACAACTGTTTGTAAACCATTAATCCAATAAAATATTTTTAAAAAGGAAAGAGTAGCAAAAAGAGATACTCAAATGCTACTCTATTGTCCATGGAATTCCCTTGGTACTGTTTGTCATGCTCCCACATGGTACCAGGAATCAAATCGGGGACTTCATGCACTGTAAGATACCCACTCTGCCAGCTGAAATATCTACCAGCCCTCATTTACATGATTTGAAAGACCGTATGATATTTCACAAATAAAATTGCCACCATGTGTTTAAAGAGTCATCTATGGGGCCGCATGGTGGTGGCGCACCTGGCTGGGCACACTTTATGATGAACAAGGACCCGGGTTCAAGCCCCTGGTCCCCACCTGCAAGGGGGGGATTTTGTGAGTGGTGAACCAGTATTACAGGCGTCTCTGTCTCTCTTCCTTCACTATCACCCCCTCCCTCTCAATTTCTGCCTGACTTGTTCCAATAAATGAAGATAATTTTTTAAAAAAGAGTCATTTATCATTAACAAACATTTGAAATCATGAAAAAAAACCTTTGGTGTAGCAAGGGTGGGGGGACAGCTCAGTGAGTAGAATTTAGAACTTTCCCTCATGAGACCATGAATACGTCAGAGCCCTCTCTTCCTCCCCCTCTAGAAAAATAAGTTTTTTTTTTATTTAAGAAAGGATTAATTAACAAAACCATAGGGTAGGAGGGGTACAACTCCACACAGTTCCCACCACCCAATCTCCATATCCCACCCCCACCCCCCCGGTAGCTTTCCCATTCTCTATCCCTCTGGGAGCATGGACCCAGGGTCATTGAGGGTTGCAGAAGGTAGAAGGTCTGGCTTCTGTCATTGCTTCCCCGCTGAACATGGGCGTTGACTGGTCGGTCCATACTCCCAGTCTGCCTCTCTCTTTCCCTAGTAGGGTGGGTCTCTGGGGAAGCTGAGCTCCAGGACACATTGGTGGAGTCTTCAATCCAGGGAAGCCTGGCCAGCATCCTGATGGCATCTGGAACCTGGTGACTGAAAAGAGAGTTAACATACGAAGCCAAACAAATTGTTGAGCAATCATGGACCCAAAGCTTGGAATAGTGGAGAGGAAGTGTTAGGGAGGTACTCACTGCAAACTCTAGTGTACTTCTGCTTTCAGGTATATATTTTGCAGTAGTTTATGGATATGTGTGAACATATGCTCTCTCTCACAGAAGAAAAATAAGTTTTTAAGAAACTAAAGGAATGAAACCATTGATGCATCTCTTCACTAAACAGCTCTTTGTTGCTGTGAACAATTCAAACACACCCAGAGGGGTGTATATGGACACTGAGTAAGCAAAGATATGGGCTGTTCTGTTTAGCAGTGTCTTTCTTAGCTCCAAACGGACCTTTCCACATTCCTCCAAGCAAGCTCCTGTACACAGGAGAACTGAGCGGTACATTGCAAGTGGAATGAGCCCTTCCTGTTGCCGGTCCTGAGATGCCTTAGCTGACTGAGCTGTAGTCATGGGTGAGACTACCTTGTGAGCTCCCAGGATGTGAGCTCCCTGGTGACCTAACAACTCTTCTCTGGCCCAGCAATGGATGGCTTTCTTGCTGCCATCCTCACCTGCATTCCATGGCTTCTAGGTCTCTTGCTGGCACTAGCATGCTAACTATTTGCTCCTGTGAGTGTCAGGACCCCCAGCCTGCCAGTGGGGAACCCACATACAACAGACCTCCTGCCACTGGGGTACCGTTAGTCTCTCTGCATGACTTCTACCTCGACATTGGCGGGAACCCTGGATGGGACCCTCTGCATGCCCGAGCACTGTGTGCTGGCTGGAGTGCACTCCTCCTGACTGAGCCACCTGTTCTCAGGATGGGATGCTTCCTACTTGCCAGAGGTTGCAGCCCAGGTTTGGTTCATGCAAACAGCAAAGTCCTTTGCCATGGCTAGTCTCTATCTATTAGCTTCAATAAGAGCTACATCCCAACCCTGGAGATCTGTGTCTACTTTCAAACTGTATCTTTTTTTTTTCTTTCTCAGCTGTTAGACACAATACATTTTTTAAGTATTTTTGAGTTAATTCTATTTTTAATGAGAGATGCAGAGAGAGAGAGAGAGAGAGATGTTCAGCTCTGGTTTATGGTGGTGCTAGGGATTGAGCCTGGGGCTTCGGAGCCTCAGGCATGGAAGTCTTTTGCGTATCCATTATGCTATCTTCCTGGCCCCCTTACTTATTATTATGATGATGATGGTGATGAGGAGGAGGAGGAGGAGGCGGAGGAGGAGGGGAGGAGGATAGAATTTGGAATCGCATACATACAAAGTATGCTGTTTATTTTTTATTAGTGTTTTAATAGTGCTTTACAAAAATATAAAATAATAGGGGTATAATTCCACACCATTCTCACCACCAGACTTCTGTGTCCCCACCCCAACCCCCCTTCAGCAGAAACTGCTATAGTTCTCCCAAGTTTACAGATATAGCTTGACTACTAAGGCATGCTCTTTATAGCTGAGACTCCTTCCTAACTTTATATTTTTAAGAGAAAGACCAAAGAAGGACCAGGCAGTGGTGCACCTTTAAGTGCACAGATTACCATATTACCATAGGAAAGGACATGAGTTTGAACCCCTGCTCCCCACCTGCGGGGGAGAAGCTTCATAGGCTGTGGAGCAGGCTTGCAGGTATCTCTCTCTCTCTCAATCTCTTTCCCTCTGTCTCTCCCTCCCCTCTCAATGTCTCTCTGCCTCTATTCAATAAATAAATAAGTATAAGATAACCAAAAACATTTTTAAAATAGACCAAAGCACCAGACCACCATCCAAGTACCATTTTTTGTGATCTGCTGTGGTGTCAGGAATTGAACCCAGAACTTCATCTATAAAAGTCAGTCCTATTGCTGAGCCACCTTCCCAGTTCCTAAACATTTCTTACATCCTATAGTTACTCTTATCATATATTAACTGCTGTAAAGTTTCTATTTAAATAGCTATAGTTCCTATCTCCCAACTGAACACAAACTACTGAAGAGATATTCTTTTATTTCTTTTAATTTCTTTATTGGGGGACTAATGATTTACAGTCAACAGTAAAATACAATAATTCGTACATGCAGAACATTTCCCAGTTTTCCACATAACAATTCAACCTCCACTAGGTCCACCTCTGCCATCATATTCCAGGACCTGAACCCTTCTTCCTACTCCAGAGTCTTTTACTTTGGTGCAATACACCAACTCCAGTCCGAGTTCTGCTTAGTGTTTTCCCTTCTGATTTTGTTCAACTTCTGCCTATGAGTAAGATCACCCCATATTCATCCTTCTGTTTATGACTTATCTCACTTAACATTATTCCTTCAAGCTCCATCCAAAATGGGGTGAAGAAGGTGAACTCATTGTTTTTAATAGCTGAGTTATATCCCATTGCATGAATATATCACAACTTATTCAGCCACCATAGGAGATATTTTAACCAGCTCCAAGGTTTCAGTTGCACCCAAAGATGTGGTATTCCTTATTTAAAAAAATTATGTAGATCTCCTTTTTGATGTGCAATAGTGTAAAATATGCTAGGTGAGAACCCATTAGACTCCAGTTGCTATTGCAACATCCAGCAAGAGACATCAAGCAAGCACATCTTAATTCAATGTTTTGCTAACTCTGTCTATAGTAGTAGGAAGCACTGGATAGCTTTATTGGGTGATTACAGATCAGGCAGGCTCACACATGTCTCTGACCAGGACTGTGGACCAGAATAACATGTGAGATAGTGTTAATGCTTATCCTCTTTCACTCTCATATTGCTTCTGATGGCCATGTTAAGCACACCCAGGGAAAAAAAAAACACATTGTAAAAGATGATTCTTAGTAAAATATGTTCCTATAACCAAGCAGAGTGAATCATTTCCTCCACAAAATCTTTCATTTTCACAGAAAGTATACTCCTATGCACTGCTGGGGAGAATGCAGACCAGTGCAGCCACTATGGAAACCAGTATGGAGAGTCCTTGAACATGGAAAAATAGGATGTCTCTACTTACTTACTAACTTAGTGTTCTAACTCAAAACTTTAAAAAGGGCTTTGGGCTGTGGCACATAAAAGACTGATGGTGGGGTGATAAGAAAGGATTTAAACAATTAGAGATTTTATTTGGGTAAAACGGGTAAAAGACAAATATCTAAGAGCTACAAAAAATGTGGCTCCATTTAACGTTAAGCAAAAATAAAATAAAATCACTGAGATTATGACCGAAGACATCAAGCTAAGAAAACAGGCAAAAGTTCAAAGCCTGAAAACTAAGTTACCCAAGATCACCACGTGAAAAGACCAGGATCAACCTGGGAGCCACGGCAAATGGAGAGTCCATGGTGGAGGTCATAGGATCAAGAGAGCAAGCTGCTCCAAGTCTGTCCTTAAATCCATCCCAGTCAGTCTGCTCCGACTCAGGCTGATGTCATTCGTATGCTGTCTCGAATTCCTATTCGGGTCACGACAGCTTACTTTTATTTATTTGTTTTTTTTATTGCATTTATTTATTTTCCCTTTTGTTGCCCTTGTTGTTTTTATTATTATTATAGTTATTGTTGTTGTTATTGCTGTCTTTGTTGTTGGATAGGACAGAGAGAAATGGAGAGAGGAGGGGAAGACAGGGAGGAGGAGAGAAAGACAGACACCTGCAGACCTGCTTAACTGCCTGTGAAGCGACTACCCTGCAGGTGGGGAGCCGGGGGCTCCAACCAGGATCCTTACTCAGGTCCTTGCACTTCACACCACATGCACTTAACCCACTGCACTACTGCCTGACACCCTACAACTTAATTTTATTGCCACCAGGCTTATCATTGAGGCTTGATGCCAGCACTATGATCCATGGCTCCTGGTGGCTTTTTTTCCCCCCTTTCTACTTTATTTGACAAGACAGAGAGAAATTAAGAGGGAAGGGGAGATAGAGAGGGAGAGATAAAGATAGATGCCTGCAGACGTGCTTCACCACTCCTGAAGCATCCTCTGTGCAAGTGAGGAACAGGGGCTCGAACCCTGATCTTAGTGCATGGTGGTATGCGCCCTTAACTAAATGCACCACTGCCTGACCCCCAGAATACTTTATGAATCTGCACTGCCATTCCGAGGCATGTAGCTTCATTAGTCAGAATAATGAAGATAAGGAATCCACAACTGCCCATCAGTAGATGACTGGATAAAGAAGCTGTGGCATATGGATTCAACCTAAAAAGAGACAAAAATCATGCTTATTGGGGGAAAAATCTGTTGGACGGGAGGTGACTATATTAAATGAAATAAAGGAAATGAAAGCCAAATATCAGGGGCCAGGTGGTGATTAAACACTCACATTACAGAACACAAAGAGCCAGATTCAAGTCCCTAGTTCCTGCCTACAGGGGTGGGGAGAGCTTCATAAGTGGTGAAGCTGGCCTGTAGGTGTCTGTCTGTCTCTCTCCCTCTCTATCACTCCACATCTCTCAATATTTCTCTGCCTCTATCCAATAATAAATAAAAGTATTTTAAAAAGCCAAATATCAAATGACTTAACTCATGCATGGAGTATAGATAACAAACTAACTCTCAAAAACCAGTGACCAAACAAATGGACTCTCAGATTCTCAAAACTGGTGGGAACTGAGAGGGGTTGAAGGGAAATGGGTGGAGGAGTCTCTGATGTGATGGTACTGGAACTTTAATGGTAAGTCATAGATAGATAGATAGATAGGTGGATGATAGATAAATGTGAAAATATACTCTTAAAATTATATTTTCTTTTATTTATTTATTTTTTTATTTAAGAAAGGATTAATTAACAAAACCATAGGGTAGGAGGGGTACAACTCCACACAATTCCCACCACCCAATCTCCAAGCCCCCCCCCCCCCCGATAGCTTTCCCATTCTCTATCCCTCTGGGAGCATGGACCCAGGGTCATTGAGGGTTGCAGAAAAAATTATATTTTCAATTAATGTGAACCAATGTTAATTTCAGTAAAGATCAACAACCATTTTCCACATCACATTCTAACAGTTAAGAAGCCAGCAAGCAGCTGTGAGACCATGACCTCCAGCTGACTCTGATCCCCATCTCACACCTAGTGATGCTGTATGGGTGCTGAGAGAGCTCAGTACTGAGGAGCAACAGCACTGTTTCCATGCAGCGCAGAATTTCCCTACCTACAAGGTAGTCTTCTAGCCCTGAACCTCACACTCATTCACTCCAGAGTCAGCCACAAACCCGAGGTTCAACTTTGCCATAAGTAAACCCCGTACTCTGTACACTGCCTTCCCCATCTAACAGTTTTATACCTGAGATTACCAGTAGTCAGGCTCCTCTTTTAAACTTTGTGTGCTGTGTCAGTGAGAGTTCTTCCCCCCCCTCACGTATTTATTGTCTTTGGATAAATTTATTTTAAAGAATTGGCCTGCGCCAGTTGGAACTGGAAAGTCTGAGGTCTGGCTGAGTGGAGGGGCGGTAGGGAGGTCCCCACCTGACCACATGACCTTAAGATGAATGGATTTTTTCCAGACCGGTGACTTCCTTGCACATGGTTCCTCATTCCCTTTGAATAAAAGCCACAAATTACTGTATGGCCAACTGAAACCCACCACAAATATCCTGGTCTTGCTTAACTGTCCCCCTTCCCCCCTGCCCTGAGGTGCTTATAATTCATCTTTAGGGAGGAGCCTGCCTATACATACATGGTGAGCTCATGACCAGACCTTATATGGTAACTTATCAAACATTTGATAGGTCAAGACTTCACCTGTATTCTGTTTGGCTTAATGATTCTTTTTTAAAAAAAACTTTTGTTAATCCTTGAGTATATCTACCTGATTGTACCCCCAAATATATGAGATATCTCTCTGAAGCTTCTCCCAGAGTGGTCATGTTTTTCACTCTGCGCTCTCGCCCTCATCAGTAGGGTCCCCAGGACCCCAGGGGTGTCCCGTCCCCCCCCTTCCTCCTTGGTCATCGGCCAGTGTGCAGAGGAGAACTGGCGCCCACAATCCCCTACCACATTGAAAGAAACTAATGCTGTGCTATAGCTCTCTCAATCTCTATCTGTCTATTTGAGGAAAATATTGGCTTAGGGCGCTGACACCTCAGTGATGAAAAAGAAAGAAGGAAAGAAAGAAAGAAAGAAAGAGAGAGAGAGAGAGAGAGAAAGAGAGAGAAAGGGAAAGAAACAATGAAAGGATATTCAGCTTTTTAAAAATTCACTATACTTTATACTATGATCATAAATGATTCCAAGATGAGTGTTATGTGGAATACATTTTTGATTAGATAATGCTAAGGACAAAAAAAAACCCCTCAAAAATCCACTCCCAAGGGAAATTGTGCCTTAGATTATTTAATAAAACTGTCAAGCGACTATTCAGTTTCATTATTGTAAGAACTATAATTGTTTTAAGCCATCTTTGCAGATTGAAAAACCCACTGTATAGCATTACCAGGTTTCCAGGGATGGAGTTTCTCATCTGGCAGACATCCCTAATTTCCCTTCTAAAGTTCCACTTTTTTGAGTCACCAACCTCTAATGCTTCTCTAAAACATCTTGGCAATTCACCATCAAGGTTTTCAGTGTAAACATGCACTTTCTCGCTTTTTCTGCATATCTCAAAATTTTCCTGACACAGAAATGCAAGAGATAGGTAGATAAATGAGATAGATAGGTAGATAGATAGATAGGGAGACAGACTATAGATTGATAGATTGATAGATTGATAGGTAGATAGATAATAGTTAGCTAGATGATAGATAACAGATAGATTATATATAAAGTATACATATTGCATTATTATAAATGGTTTGAACATAGGTGCTAGATAGATAGATAGTAGATTGTTGATGGATGAAAGAAATATCCATTGGCCCCCATACGTATAGACATCTAATTTTTGATCAAGTGGCCAAAATATTAAATGAAAGAAGGGGGCTCTCTTCAATAAATGGTGCTGGGAAAACTGGGTTGAAACATGCAGAAAAATGAAACTGAACCACTCTGTCTCACCAGAAACAAAAGTCAAATTGAAGAGCTTCTGCGCAGCAAAAGAAACCATCACTCAAAGACTCCCCTCACAGAATGGGAGAAGATCTTCACATGTCATACTTCAGACAAGAGACTATTAACCAAAATATACAAAGAGTTCAGCAAACTCAGCAATAAAAGGCAAATGACCCCATCCAAAAAATGGGCAGAGGATATGAACAGAATATTCAATAGAGAAGAGATCCAAAAGGCTAATGTATACATGCAAAATTGTTCCAGGTCGCTGATTGTCAGAAAAATGCAAATAAAGACAACATTGAGATACCACCTCACCCCTGTGAGAATGGCATACATCAAAAAGGACAGCAGCAACAAATGCTGGAGAGGCTGTGGGGACAAAGGAACCCTTCTGCACTGCTGGTAGGAATGTAAATTGGTCCAACCTCTGTGGAGAGCAGTCTGGAGAACTCCCACTAGGCTAAACATGGATCTTCTATATGACCCATTAATTCTTCTCATGGGGATATACACCAAAGACTCCATAACACCCAACCAAAAAGATATGTGTTCATAGCAGCACTATTTGTGATAGCTAAAATCTGGAAGCAACCCAGGTACCCAACAACAGATAAATGGCTGAGAAAGCTGTGATAATATATATATATATATATATATATATATATATATATATATATATATATGCAATATAATACTACTCAGGTATTTATCTTGGATGAAGCTAGAAGGAATTATGTTAAGTGAGCTAAGACAGAAAGACAAAGATGAGTATGGGATGATCCCACTCATCAACAGAAGTTAAGAAAGAAGAACAGAAAGGGAAACTCAAAGCAGGATGTTACTGAGTTTGGAGTAGGGCACCAAAGTAAAAATCTCTGGGTGAAAGGTGAGGGTACATGGTCAGTTTCACTGAGTGGGGGGATGGGATGGGACACAGTCTTTTGGTGGTGGGAATGGTGTTTATGTACACTCCTATTAACTTGTAGTCATATAAATCACTATTTAATTAATATGAGAGGGGAGAAATTGATTGAATGTCTCAAATTTTTCAATACACAGACCATAGGCTGAGTCTTTGAAATGTTGACTCTCCTAAAAGCTTAAACCAAGAGAGCAGAAGCAACCTGTGGTGTTACTTTATAAAATACAGATATGTATAAATAACATCAAAGGACAAATTATGGTGAGGTCGTGTATGATACAGCAAATCCTAATGGGATTTTGAAAGTCAACCCAATTTCCAAATAATTTGATTATAGCAATAACTATCTATTGCCTTCTTAAACCTTAAGACAGCAGGAACCTCCCTCTTTCTCTATAACTCCCAAATTTCCCCCAGTCCTGGAACCTTGAGGATGAGGCTCACTTTTCCAGCTTCTCTCAATTCATACCAACTGATACTGCATCTGCTGATCCCAACCTATTCAGTGCAATGAGTACCACCTGGGCATGCTTCACTTCGGAATGTGCCCAGAGACATCAGGGGTGGAATGTCAGCCCTTCAACATTATTACTCCGGTGAGACCTTTCCTTTCTCATAGGACTCCTTAATTCCATTTTGGGTAATCCTTTTCCTAACAAAGCCTAGATATATACCAGGTCCCATGAGATAGGACAGATGTACACTGGTATCCATAAATTAGGGCAAAATATATACCTTAAAGCAATAGTTTGCAGTGAGTAAATAAATGAAGCAAGCAAGTAGAAAGACCTAAAAAGACACCTTAAAGTTCCTAATGAAATAGTTCCTACTTAGTTAGACCTAAATACCCTCCTTACCTTCTTCCTATTACACTTCCCTCAGTCACTCCAAAGCTAACCTTATCAAAGGAACGACTGCAAAAGCTGAATAAAGGCAAGAGACTGGACATACTTTAATGATGACTCTTTAGTCACTATCGGGCCACCCTATCAGCTGGGGGCACTAGTCAGGGAGTCCTAGGATTTCCACACAAATATGATGAGTCTAGATCTCAACTAGATCCCTCTCCCCATTATCACTGATCATCTCCATCAGGAACCACATGGTGGACCCCTTTGGGGATACCCATGGGACCTTGCCCTCTATGTGGATCAGCAATGGTAAAGAATGTTCCATCCTCCAAAGGGGGGTTGGATAACATACTCTACCACCTGAAGAAGTTGGGTCCTGAAATTGTTGCAACTCAGAATGTTCCTACTCATGACCACAGAATGCAAGTTCGAACCTACAGGGATGTAGAGGTTACATAGGATCGTATGCTGAATATGGGACTCAGATCAAATTGATGGGGTTTACAGTCAACAATATTTATACACTTTTCCCATATTTGGGAGCTACTCTCTTCCCTGATCCACCTTTGTAGCCCTTTTCCTAGCCATGACATCATCTCCCCAGACAATAATCTGGCTCTATCTGCATATCAGGTATCAGGTGTCAGGCTCAGGCAAAAACTAATAAAGTCATGGGCCCTTTGGAATATACCTAAAATAGACCTACTAGCTATTTCCAAAACAGAGACCCCCAAATCTTCATCTGAAAAATTCCAGCCTTTGGGTTCATGATTAATCAACCATTTGTATGGCTTTATATGTTAACTCTTTTTCAGCCACCAGGTTCCAGATGATACCATGATGCCAATCTCACTTCTGCGGACAGATGATCTCACCAATATGTCCTGGAGCTCTGCTTCCCCAGAACCCTGCCCCACTAGGGAAAGAGATAGACAGTCTGGGAGTATGAATCAACCTGTTAAAGCCCATGTTCAGCGGGGAAGCAATTACAGATGCCAGACCTTCAACCTTCCGCCCCCCATGGTGACTCTGAGTCCATACTTCCATGGAGTTAAAGAATAGGAAAGCTATCAGGAGAAGGGATGGGATATGGAGCTCTGGTGGTGGGAATTGTAACCCTCTTATCCTATGGTTTTGTCAGTGTTTCCATTTTATAAATAGGTAAGTTTAAAAAAAAAAGAAAAATGGCCATTGGCTTCCAATTTGAGAAGCATTAGGGAATTTCAAAAAGTGAAACTGTAGACCAGAACTCAGAAAAATATGATTGTGGACTAAATATGACTCACTGTCTATATGATTAAATTATTGTAACCCAGCCATGCCAATTCAATCATACATTGTCAAACTATAGCAGCAGTAGCTGTGAAAAGGCCTGGAAAACCTAATGTGTTTACTATCTTGTTCCTTGGAGAAAATGCTTGCCCCCTTTTTGGGCTTTTACTCTGCTAGTGCTTGAAATTCCTCGGTAGAAAGACATCATTTGAAGATGTTGCTAGTACAAAAGTAGTCCTGCATAGATAAAATAGTCCAGTGTTCACAGGGTTAGATGCCTTTATCTCCTTAATTTTTTACCTACGACAGACATGCACACAGGGATAGGAGGAGGAAGAAAGGAAGCTGGGACAGTGAAAGGTGAAGCAGGACAGAGTATATGTGTAAGGGACAGGGTGGTTGTAAACACAATTCACTCAAATTGGATATGTGCAGAGATGGAGGAGGTGATGCCAGAAGTGTTCGAATGACATTCCCTGCAATAACTGACAAGGATAAGTCCAAACGTGGAAGAATGGAATGGAGAGTGCTACACGGAGAGTAGGGCGGTTGCACACCAGGATGAGCACACATGTTACGATGTTCAAGCACCCAGGTTTGAGCCTCCTCATCCCCACCTGCAGGTGTGCAAGTGGTGAAGCAGTGCTGCAGGTGTTTCTCTGTCTCTCTCCCTTTTACCTCCTTCCCTCTAAGTTTCTGGCTGTCTATTCAATACATAAATGAAGATCATTTTAAAAAATGAAAACCTTTTGTTTTAAAAAGAAAGTGCTACACTGAGATGGGACACATTCTAAGTATAAGAGGAACAGTTTCAGTTGAAGTGAGCTCAGTTAAGTTCAACAAGGATTCATTGAGTACTTTATTGATACCAGCAGGCACAAGGTGGACAGACCAGCTAAGAGCAAATACTATGATCTCTTTTTGTCACTGGGGCTACCAACCTTGAAATAGGATCATCAACTCTAACTTCACCCATTCCTTTAGCTACCATAGATCCAATCAATCATCTGTCTCTTCTCTTCATTCATTCCTGGTATTACCAACCTAGACTATACTGCAATCATTCAACTCAGTCAAGTAATTTCTTTGAGTCTGTGATGCCTGTACGAACTTATTAGGGATTGAAATCGTACAATGTGAACAGCAATAGCTAGACAATGAGAGAAACAACATTTCAGAAAAGGGAGAATGCCATGCCACTTGTTGATCATGGAAAGTGAGTTGGGTCTTTCTAATTGTCTAGAATTCAGACAAGTATCAAGAGATGAGCCTAGGAATGGCAGCAAGTATGTGGTTCTCATCTTCTAATGCACAGTTGTGACACAGTATACCAGTTGACAATAGGAAGTTGGACAAAACACACAGATGACGTCAGCTTGGCGATAGAGCATACTATAATCTGTGCAATCGCACAAGAGACTGTGGGTACAAGGGACTATATAAGGTTGGTCTCTTGGGATCATCTCCTTCACAGTGTTCTTTGGTGTATCTCCTCATCTCTTCACATTTGGTTCCATGGGTAGCTAACATAGAGAACTTTGGTTTCTGCCATCCCTCTTAGATAGACTCTTTCACTTGCTCATTTTCATGGTGATTTTATGAATAAACCTCTCACTTTTTTAACACTAAGTGGAGCCAAGAGTGGTTTTTTGACACACAGTGACACTAAAACAGAATCTAATACTATTTCCCCTAAAGATAAAGCAAGCCACCAAGAACAGTGACCAAACCTCCACCCTTTAGTGTGATCTAAGGAGCTAACTGAGCATCTTTCCATTATTACTTGCAATTAATGTGAGGGGGAAGGCTGATTCATAGTCTCTTGTATCCAGGGAAACTCATTACTTCTGAAGATAATAGTCATGCATGTAGGTGGAGAGCTAGTGACACCCAATACACCCACCCTGCAAAATGGCATCTTAGTGAAACAAATCCAGTGTGAAGAAAGAAGGATGATACCCATGTCGGTATCAAGACCATGTGAAGAGATTTTATAGTTCACTCATGCCTTGGTGACGTTCATAAGAAAAGAATATAATGTAATTTCTTTCTCATTTGTTCACCAAATCTATACCAACTTAGATACCACAAGCCATGAAATAGAGAATCCACAGGACATATATGAAAGTTAAGTCTTGTAAAATTTCTCCTTTGCTACACCTTCTAGAAAGTAATTCAGTCTAAAAGCCATTGTTGAATTAACTCTACATGTTTTTTCCTAGATTCGATATGCATTTCTTCACTTACTCCTGCACAGTCACATTCAAGCCAGCAACTAATGTGAAGAAAACACATCTGGAAAGTTCTTTCCTAAGGGGAACTATCTTTTTCTTTTACCATATTTCCATTCACAAGCCCAGTCACCTCTACAAATCACATAATGGTCTTGAATACCTCAGTTTTTCAGATGCAAGGACTCAGTTTCAAGCCCCTGAACATATACAGGTGGAAGTCTTCATGAGTGGTGAAGTAGGGCTGCAGGTATATCTTTGACTCTTTCCCTATCTCCCTCTGTCTTCTCAAATCCTCTGTCTCTGTCTAATAATGTTGGGCTAGTGTCACAGGAGGGAGAGATAACCCAGGAACCAAGTTCGTGGTGGTAGCAATACAAATCTTTATTCATGTGGGTGCCCCAGAGTCTGGGGTGTAGGCACCTGGTTAAAACCACGTGGAGCCAAAAACCTCAAAGGCCACCATGGGCCTCCCCCTGCACACCCCCTTTTCCCTCCCCCAGGACCTGGAAGAGCCAAGTCTGCCCCGGAAGTGACTTCACAATCCATACATAGTTCGGAGAGGAGCAGAGAAAAATGGGAGGGGCTGGAAAGGTAGAACCTCCCTAGCAACCGTTGCTAGGGATTCAACTAGGGGGACTTAGGAAGAAGACCTTTGGGCAGCCTGGAGGTGGCGCACATGGCGCAAAGCACAAGGACTGGCATAAGAATCCTGGTTCGAGCCCCCAACTCCCCACCTGCAGGGGTTCGTTTCACAGGAGGTGAAGCAGGTCTACAGGTGCCTGTCTTTCTTTCCCCCTCTCTGTCTTCCCCTCCTCTCCCAATTTCTCTCTGTCCTATCCAACAACAACGACTGCAATAACAACAATAATAATAACAACAACGATGATAAACAACAGGACAACAAAAAGGAAATAAAAAAATTTAAATTAAAAAAAAGGAAAGAGACCTTTAGTCATTTGTAAGACAAGGCAGGAGATTGATACATAAATAATAAAGGGACGGGCCATTAGTAGCATGGAATGTAGGGTGCTTTGGGGAACAGAGAGAGGATGGATGTCCCCTCAAGTCAAGCCCTGCCAAGCTCAACCACATGCTCACAATTTCCCAACATAATGATAAATAAATAACTACTAAAAGGCTAATAAAGTCAACTGACAAACTCTCAAAGGATATTTTAAAAAGAGCTAATTTGGGGGTTGGGCGGTAGTGCAATGGGTTAAACGCACATGGCACAAAGCACACGGATATAAGATATAAGAAACCGGTTTGAGCCCACAGATCCCCACCTGCAGGGGGGTCACCTCACAAGTGGTGAAGCAGGTCTGCAGGTGACTATGCTTCTCTCCCCCCTCTGTCTTCCCTTCCTCTTTTGATTTCTTTCTGTCCTATCCAATAGCAATGACAACAATAACAACAACAACAACAACGATAAACAATAAGGGCAACAAAGGGAAAAATAGCCTCCAGGAGCAATGCATTCATAGTGCTGTCACCGAGCCCCAGCGATAACCCTGTAGGCAAAATAAAATCAAATCAAAAGATATTCTGAAAATTTTGAAACAGTACCTTGTGGTCACCTACACCGATCATTCATTTTTATTTATAGAGTGGAGAGAGGGAGAGAGACAGACAGAAAGACAAACAGACATAACACTTCTCCACCATCTATGGGATTTGCACATGAGAAGGGATGTGCATTGTACTGGGTGTGCTATCTGCCGTCCCCTACACTAATCATACTTTCACAGCAACGATGTATTGTCTCCAGGACCCATCCCTACAAGAGAAAACAGTATGTTCTTGAGACTTAACAAAATGCACGTGTCTGGGGGGCTTATCGTCGTTAGTATAGTGGTGAGTATCCCCGCCTGTCAAAATGCACGTGTCTTAATTAAAAGTGATATTTCAGAGCTTGTAGTGAGAGTGTTCTCTCTGTGATAATTGTCAGCCTTCTCTTTTTGGGGTATTCCCCTAGAACAAACTATCTCTTTACCTAAGATGGAATTTAAAAATCTAACACATAGTTTTTTTCCAGCCTTTAAGGTATACCAGAAAACTGATTTCTTCTTGGAACCTGGCATCAGTCACTGCAGCTCACAGATTGACTGATCTTTGTGCCAGTTTCTTCCATGGCACAAGGAGAACAAAATGCCCAGGTGGAATCTCTACCTCCACTTCCCTATGTGGATCTATATGCATAACCCAAGATGAAAGAATTCCCACCCAACCCCCTTCTTCACCCTGAGATTGAATACTTCTCACCCTGGAAATGCTAACTCAAAATTCTCATTCTTGGAACGGAAAAAAAGAAAATGCAGGAGATATGTTATTAGATGTGATGGTGAGAGGATTCAACTATTCCATACCACCTCCAGATTTCTGGAGCCATTGTTCTGAGTATGGGATTCCATCCCATATTATGGCCAGTGATCTAAAGCCTAAAGTGTCCTGTAAGATCGAACCTTAGGCTAGTCAGATATTTTCCCCCACCTTTGCACTGATGCCTAGACTTCTATTAGGCTGGCTCACTGGGGACACTGGAGGATGTCCTGACCAGTGGTTTCCATGGATGGCAGCATTGGCGAAAGTATGACTCACAGGGAATACAAACCCATGCTCAGAATAGATGTCTATGTCATAGGGGACAAATATTTGCCCCTTCTTTGAGGCTCAGTGTAATCAGTCTGCCAACATGTGGCTGGCTGATCCTTCCAAGAAATGGCCCCACATCCAGGAATGAGGCCGCTCTTTCTATCATGGGAAGGTCAGGCCAGGCCAGTCATTCAGCAGTAACTATAGCTTGGTCTGTCTTCCCACAGGAACTTATAGGCAGTTTTGTCCATGCAGTCTTTTGTCCTCCAGGCCCACTTTGTTCATAGGTACATTTAGCAGTCAGGTGTTTGGATAAAGAAACTGGGATGATAAACCTGACCCCATGCCCATTTAGAGTTGTCTTGCTACCTACCTTTCCCCCAAGTTTCCTCAGACCCACACCCCTGACCCAATGTGCAACTGCCCAAAACAGCCAAGAGCTGCTTCCTCCTGCAGTGTCCCTCCAGCACCCTCTGTGGGTAAAGCTGAGCATTGTACTCACTGTCAGGGAGAAATGCTGCTATGAATTCTGGTCTTGTAGCTCTAAACTTGTATTGACAGATGAGTTTGGAGCCGAGGGAGAATATATTGATAAATGGCACCACTTCCCAACATCAGTATTATCAGGATTCTATTTGGATTAGAACAGTGTGTGACTACTGAGCTGGTCATTTTAGAGTCTCAATTTCCTGAGCCTAACGGCAGCTTAAAAGATATATTCTCCAACCCAGGATTCATCTGTAATCTTAAAGGATTAAGACTTATATGTTTACAGCAATAATTTTCCCCCACCCCAAATGCTTGAAAGTAAATAGATAGCTTCTGGAACTTGCCTAAAGTGTGCAACCTCTCCCTTTTCTACCCACACAGATTCTTTGAATCACTAAAAATAAATAAATAAATAAATAAATAAATAAATAAATAAATAAATAAATATACATTCACTTCCCAGACAGTAGTTTCAGTCCACCTGCAGGCTAGCTCTCAGGCTTAGACAAAAATGACTAAAGTCATGGGCCCCTTGGAACATACCTAAAATAGTCTTCAAAGCTTCTTCCCACAAAGACGCCTAGTTTCTTCTGCTCTATTCTTACCTTTGGGTTTCTGTTTATTAAACAACTTGCCTTGCCCTTACCACGTTTCAGCCAACAAGTTGCAGATGCTACTGTGATTCAGTCCTGACTTCCCTGGGCAGATGATCTCACAAATGTGTCCTAGAAACTTATCTCTCCAGAGCCCTACTCCACTAGGGAAAGATAGAAACAGGATGGGGGTATGGATCTACCTGCCAACACCCATGTCCAGTGGGTATGCAATTACAGAAGCCAGAGCTCCCACCTTCTGAACCCCAAAAGAATTCTAGTCCATACTCCAGAGGGATAAAGAATAGGGAAGCTTTTAAGGGAGGGAATGGGACAGGGAACTCTGGTGGTGGGAACTATATGGAATTATAGCTGTTATCTTACGATCCTGTTAATCATTAGTAAACATCATAATAATCTCTAATAAAATTAATATACATTACATACATGACTTTTTCTTGCAAATTTTAGGATATATATATGTATATATATATATATATATATATATATATATATATATATATATATTCACTCTGTAGTTATAAAAGTTTCCAAGAGGAAACCAGGCTAGTTCCTTTTATACAAACAGCGTTAAGGCACTGAGAGTTTGTTCCAGCTGTTTCTTTTTAGGGTAACTTCAGTTGCCATCACTGTGTATGTTTCAGGAATGGTTTTGCACAAGTAAGTTGGCACACCATGCCCATCCCCAAAATATCACTATCTCTCTACCAGTAGAACCCCTACCCACCCTTTGTTTTCTTTGTGCTTCCATGCCCTTTTTCCTTTGCATCCTCAGTGTGATGGTCAGATTCCGAGGGTTACCCTTAGCTTGGCTTTGACTGCGCCTTCGCTTTGTGTCTTCATAACCCTGTATGCTAATGAAATTAACCAGGATTTGTCTTTCTTTTTTCTGACTTCTTTTCTTTCCCCCCACTGAGACCTCACCCCTAGGGGTCAACTTTATCAGACATGTATATGGAGAAAAAAGGGGCAGAGCATCATGGAGGAGAGAAAGAGAGAGATAGAGAAATACACCACAACACCAAAGCTTCTTCCATGTAGTGGGGGCTGGGCTTGAACTTGGGTAACGTGCATGGTAAGTCAAGCACACTGTCCAGGTAGGCTTTTGTATCTTCCCAGATGTATTTTCTTGTCCTTATTTTTATTTGTTTATTTTAAATTTATTTACTTATTGTTGGATACAGATTGAGAGAAATTGAGAAGGGAGAGGAAGATAGAGAAGGAAAGAGACAGAGAGACGCCTGCAGCCTTGCTTTGCCGCTGGTGAAGCTTTCCTGCTGCAGGTGGGAAACAGGGACTTGGATCCAGGTTCTTGCACACTGTGGTGAGTGCACTCAACCAGGCACACCACCACTTGGCCTCCTCCCAGACTCATTTTTAGAAATAATTCATTTATTTGCTTATTTTAATGAGGGAGATACATAAAGAAAGACAGAAATAGATTCATAGGTCAGAGACCTGCTTGGCTCTGGTTTATTTATGATGGTGTGGGTGACTGAACCTGGGATCTCAGAGTCTCAGCCATAAAAGTCATTTCTGTAATCATTCTGCTGTCACCCCAGACCACAGATTTAATTTTATTTTTGAAAATTTCCCCTAACCCTCACCCTCTGGCTTTTCTCACTTAGCATGCTGCCATCTACCTCCAAATACAAAGACTATGGCAATGTTTATACTAGCAAGCTGTCCCACTTCTTGCCTTTTTTTTTTCTACAGAGAGGATTGGGTGGTCTGCATTAGGAGAGAGAAAGGCTGGTCTTTATGAAAGTAGCAGCAGCTGGCCCAAATGAAAAAAGACCTTTACCTTTGATTTTGATGCTACTCTGAAGTTACTTGGCCATCATGGCAGCAAACAGCACCTTGAAGGAACAGCTACCCAGTGGTGGCCATGGTGCTAGGAAACCATTCATGAGATTGTCCCCAGTACTGACAAACTTCTGTGTGGAGGTTGGTGTGTTTCTTGACTCTTCAGTCAAGAATGCAAGCTGATTGTTTTTTATATCTTCCTCTCAACTGCCTGGCTCATGGGAATTAGCACATAACTTTTGATTTGAATTAACTCCTTTGACCTCTGATAGCTCACCTTCCCAGCTTCTGTCACCTTGCTCAGTTTCCAGAACCACCATATTTACTAGCACTGTCCACTGTGTTTTGCCTACAACATTGCCTTTCTCCATAATACTACATTCTATTTGTTTCTTTTTCTTTCTTGCCTCCCTTTTTTCCTCTTTCCTTTACAGCACATGAAAAGTTTTCTCTAGGATATAGTGAATCTTTAGTAAAGACCCACTGCTTTGTCATTAGTGGCTTCTGAGTTCACTTTTAGTGAAGAAGGGGGAAGCAGATTCAGAATAATTCCCAAGCCCTGTAGGTGTGGGATGGACACATTTTATTTACGCATATTGACCACCTAGATTTTGTTTCAATAACCACAATTTTAGAGGATTGTCTATCTATCTATATCAGAGAGAAAAAGAGCTTCACCTTGGTATATACAATTCCAGGGACTTAATTAGAGACCTCATGCATGCAAGTCTGACATTTTGTTTACTTTGTCACTTCCCAGGCCAGCGGTGGTCATTATTTTTTTTTCCCTTTCAGGGTTATATTATTAATTCTTTTTTAAAAAAATATTTTATTTTATTTATTTATTCCCTTTTGTTGCTCTTGTTGTTTTATTGTTGTAGTTATTATTGTTGTTGTCGTAGTTGTTGGATAGGACAGAGAGAAATGGAGAGAGGAGGGGAAGACAGAGAGGAGGAGAGAAAGATAGACACCTGCTGACCTGCTTCACCGCCTGTGAAGCGACTCCCCTGCAGGTGGGGAGCCGGGGTTCGAACCGGGATCCTTATGCCGGTCCTGTGCTTTGCGCCACCTGCGCTTAACCCGCTGCGCTACAGCCCGACTCCCCATATTATTAATTCTATGGGAAAAATTGTATTTCACTCATCAGAGAGAAATACAAGTATGAAATTAAAAGTTTGCTAAGCAGAGACTATCCTTTAGCAATAATTATGACCATCATTGAAAATGATTATCTTCTCTATAGGGTTTTCAGTTTCCTCTTTTAGAAGCTTCTAATTTTCTCTTTGCCCTTTTCATTTTACAAGCAATTATCTATAAATGCAACTGAAATGCCAGTGATCTGAGTTGTTATTCTTAAAATTGAAAACTACAAATTCTAAGGAATAAATGTGAAAATTGATAATGCTTTTTGTGGGTTGTCTCCAAGGGTTGTATTCTTATAGATGCTCAGGGCACAATTTTTATAAAGAAGGAAAACAAGTTACTGTACAAGTTACTGTGTTTTAGTTGTAATCCACCATCTATTCTTTTTGTAAGTAGGTCTCAAACAGTCACTAGTAAAAACCTTCCCTGTGTCAGTAATTCTATGCCAAGCTGGATAGGGTTGTAATGAGAACAGTCACTACTTTTTACTCCTGTAAATTCTGAAGTAGCTTTATTTCACAGAAGTTATTTAACACCTGTGTCTCAGTTTCCTAATATATAAAACATGCAAAATTATTTATTTATCACTGAATGATTGTTGGGATTATATGATGTAATCTGTGTGAATAAATATTATATACCAGTAAATGTTAAACAGGGATTACACTTGAATGTGCTTATACTTTAGAACTTCATAATGGTTATAAATCGAAATGAAAGAGTTATGTGAAATAAACTGATAGCAAACAAACAAGCTGAAAACCTCCAAAGTTGATATCTTAGAAACCTAAGGCTTTCCCAGAGGAGAACCAGGAATCAAATAAACATTTTCAGGTCTGGTATGAATTGCTATTTCCTTAAAAATCTCCACCCACAGTGTTAAAAGGAACAACATCCACATTATAGGTCTCCCAGTGGGAGGAAGGGGAAGAAAAAAGGAAGAGCACATTCTAGATGAGATAATATCAGAGAACTTCCCCAGTCTTACCAATGACACAGAGATACAGATCCATGAAGTGCAGAAAATCCTCAACAAAATCAACCAAGATGTAAGTACACCAAGCCACATCATAGAGGTCAGAGCCAGATGGTGACTTGGAAGCAGCAGCTGCCGTGAGCTCCAAAAAGCAGCAGCTTGAAACCTGAGATTTTCTGGATAAGGTAGGATACTGGCCCTTCAGTAGGAGGGAGATCAAGGGGTGGTCAGGGTGACACCAAGGAGGAGTCCTATAACCCACACTTGAGCTGGCAAACGGAGGACAGGGGGACAAAGAAAGGAAATCTTTTGATTATTTCTGAAGCTCACCCCTCACCCCCACCCCAGAACCAGCCCTCAAGGCATGGACAGCCACTTCTAACAGTCTTTCCTCTGAGCTATTTTCTTTACCAAGATTCCTGGCTCACCAGGGGTGCCATTTCAAGCCTTTTTCTTTTTGCTTTTCCTCTCTCTCTCTCTCTCTCTCTCTCTCTCTCTCTCTCGTGGCTAGAGCTCTATTTCAATTACAAAATGCCTGACCAATCAGAGCCTCAACCCTACCTGGAAAAGACTACCTGGAGGGTTTTTTTATATATATACTTCTTATAACTGGCTATCTTTTATCAAGCTGCCTACAGCCAATCCAGAGCAGTCCAAGCTGCAGACTGATCATTAGTGTTTTTTACTCTATTTTATTTTATTATTACTGTTATTATGTACACATGTCACTTTTCCCTCCTCCTTCTTCAGGTTTACCAAAATTATCTGTCGTTTTTTCCATTGATAGGTGACTGGGTGTCCTGTCCATTGTGAGAGGAACTTGTCTCTCTATCCATTCCCTAAACTCTCCTTTTCCCCTCCTTCTAGCTAATTAAAGAAAAAAACTCTTTCCTTTCATTACTCTTTTTCCTTTTTTTCTTCCTTCTTCCTTCTTTTGCTTTCTGAATTCATTGATACTCGCTTGTGAATTATTTTGGGGAAGAAATCCGAGTCGGAGTGGAGTGTGTGTGTGTGTGTGTGTGTGTGTGTGTGTGTGTGTCCTACTTCACTTTCTCCTCTTGCTATCCCTAGAATTTATAGTAGACAGTAGATTTGCATAATTGTCTATTCTTCTTTCCCTTTTTTCATTTCTCTTTCATTTTCTTTTGGTTATGGTTGTTATTTTTTCTTGGACTGGAAGTGTTGTTTGCCTAACTAGTATTGGTTAAACTGCATCAATCATTGCTTCAGTTGCTATTGTTGTAATTTCTGATGTGGGTGACTGCATTTAAGAAAGTATAGTATAGCATGGCTTGTACTCAAGACACAACAACTGAAGAATAACAGAACAGAAAAATAAAAAAAAACCAATAAAAAAAAGGTTAAATCAAGATCAAATAAAACTGCTACCACAGTGAATCAGGACAGGAGCCTAGAAGAAACTCCAAATCAGTAAGAAGCAACCATAGATAAGAAAAATATGCAAGCAACAATAAACCTAATAATCACAGAAATTAGGACAACAATGGAGGAAAGGGCTATCAGAATTAGGGAAACAACAGATAAGACCTTCAAGGAAAATACTAGTTACCTCAAAGTAATTAGAGAACTGAAAACTGAAATAACTGACCGAAAGGCCAATAAGCAGAACAAGCTAATACTTCTCAGACCTCAGTGGAGTAAAGCTAACATTCAACAACAAACATAAAATTGCTAAAAGTCACAGAATATGGAAACACAGCAACATGCTACTTAAGAACCATTGGGTCAGAGAGGTAATTTGAATGTTCTTGGAAACAAGTGAAAATGAAGACACAAGCTATCAAAATATTGGGACACAGCTAAAGCAGTACTGACGGGGAAACTCATAGCCATACAATCACACTTTAGAGAACAAGAAAAAGATCAAATAAACGATCTTATTGCATGTCTTAAGGACTTAGAGGAAGAGTAACAAAGAAACCCTAAAGCAACCAGAAGGACAGAAATCACTAAAATTAGAGCAGAAATAAACAATATTGAAAATAAGAGAACCATACAAAAGATCAATGAAGCCAACTGTTGGTTCTTTGAAAAATTAAACAAGATTGACAAACCCCTAGTCAGGCTTACTAAAAAAAAGGGAGAAGACCTAAATAAATAGTATTGTAAACAATAGAGGAGATATCACAACTGACACCACAGAAATGCAGAAAATCATGCAACACTTCTAGGAAGAACTATATGCCACCAAACTAGACAATCTGGAATACATGGAAGAATTCCTAGAAAATTTTGCCCTTCCAAAACTGAACCAAGAAGAACTACAAAACCTAAATGCCCCAATCACAGACAATGACATCGAAACAGTTATTAAATTATCTTCCCAACAACAAAAGTCCTGGACCAGATGGCTTCACAAAAGAATTCTACAAAATCTTCAAGAAACAGCTAATACCTATACTTCTAAAGCTCATCCACAAGATCAATGAAAAGGAACACTCCCTTCCACCTTCTATGAAGCCAACATCACCCTGATACCAAAAGCAGACAGGGACACAACAAAAAAGGAAAACTACAGACCATTGTCTCTGATGAACATAGATGCTGAAATATTAAACAAGATCCTGGCGAACCGGATACAGCAGTATATCAAAAAGATTGTTCATCACGACCAAGTGGGATTTATCCCAGGAATGCAAGGCTGGTTCAACATCCGTAAGTCAATCAATGTCATTCACCACATCAATAAAAGCAAGCCAAAAACAACATGATTATCAAAATAGATGCAGAGAAAGCCTTTGACAAAATCCAACACTCATTCATGCTCAAAACACTACACAAAATGTGAATAGATGGAAAATTCCTCAAGATAGTGGAATCCATATATAGCGAACCTACAGCCAACATCATACTCAATGGACAGAAGCTGAAAGCATTCCCCCTCAGATCGGGTAATAGACAGTGTTGTCCATTATCACCATTACTCTTCAATATAGTATTGGAAGTTCTTGCCATAGCAATCAAGCAAGAGAAAGAAATCAAAGGAATATAGGTTGGAAGGGAAGAAGTCAGGCTCATACTTTTTGCAGATGATATGTTAGTATACATAGAAAAACCTAAAGAATCCAGCAGCAAAGTACTGGAAATTATTAGGCAATATACCAAACTTTCAGGCTAAAAAAATCAATGTACAAAAATCAGTGGCATTTTTTTATGCAAACACTAAATATAAAGATGAGGACTTTAAGAAATCATTTCCATTGACTGTTGCAGCAAAACCAATAAAATACTTAGGAAAAAAGCTGACCAAAGATGTGAAAGACTTGTATACTGAAAACTATGAGTCACTATTCAAGGAAATAGAAAATGATACCAAGATACATGCCATGCTCATGGATTGGAAGAATTCATATCATCAAAATGAATATTATCCCCAGAGCCATATACAAATTTAAAATAATACCCATCAAAGTTCCACCAAGCTTCTTTAAGAGAATAGAACAAAAACTACAATCATTTATCTGGAACCAGAAAACACTTAGAATTGCCAAAACAATCCTGAGGAAAAGAAACAGAAAAGGAGGATCACACTCCCATATCTCAAACTATATTACAAGGCCATCATCATCAAAACATCCTGGTACTGGAACAAAAATAGGCAAACAGACCAGTGGAACAGAATTGAAAGCCCAGAACTAAACCCCCACACCTATGGAATCTAATCTTTGATAAGGGGGCCCAAAATTATTAAATGCAGAATGGAAGCTCTCTTCAATAAATGGTGCTGGGAAAACTGGGTTGAAACATGCAAAAGAATGAAGCTGAAACACTTTCTCTCACCAGAAAGAAAAATCAACTCCAAATGGATCAAGAACATGGGTGTTAGACCAGAAACTATCAAATACTTAGAGGAAAACATTGGTGGAACACTTTCCCATCTAATCCTCGATCACATCTTTGATGATACAAACTTAATTGTTAGGAAGACAAAAGCAGAAACAAATCAATGGGACTACGTCAAATTGAAAAGCTTCTACACAGCCAAAGAAACCACAGAACAAACAAAGAGACCCCTCACAGAATGGGATACAATCCTCACATGCCATACATCAGACAAGAGACTAATCACCAAAATATACAAACAGCTCAGGAAACTTAGCAACAAAAAAGCAAAGGACACCATCCAAAAATGGGCAGAGGATATGAACAGAACATTCACTACAGAAGAGATCCATAAGGCTAATAACCACATAAAAATTACTCCAGGTCCGCTTTCCCAGAGACCCACCCTACTAGAGAAAGAGAGAGGCAGGGTGGGAGTATGGATCCACCAGTCAATACCCATGTTCAGCGGGGAAGCAATTACAGAATCCAGACCTTCCACCTTCTGCATCCCACAATGACCTGGGGTCCATACTCCCAGAGGGATAAAGAATGGGAAAGCTATCAGGGAAGAGGATGGGATATGAAGATCTGGTGGTGGGAATTGTGTGGAGTTGTACCCCTCTTATCCTACTGTTTTGTTAATGTCTCCTTTTTAATTTTTTTAAATAAATAAATAAATAATTGCTCCAGGTTGCTGATTGTCATAGAAATACAAATAAAGACAACATTGAGATACTACCTCACCACTGTGAGAATGACATACATCGAAAAGGACGGCAGCAACAAATGCTGGAGAGGCTGTGGGGACAGAGGAACCCTTCTGCACTGCTGAGCGGAATGTAAATTGATCCAGCCTCTGTGGAGAGCAGTCTGGAGAACTCTTACTAGGCTAGACATGGACCTTACATAGGACCCAGTAATTCCTCTCCTGGGGATATATCCTAAAGACTCCATAACACCGGCTAAAACAACACACCCAACCAAAATTATATGTGTACAACTATGTTCATAGCAGCACAATTTGTAATAGGTAAAACCTGGAAGCAACTCAGGTACCCCAAAACAGATGAGTGGCTGAGAAAGCTGCAATATACACAATGGAATACTACACAGCTTTTGAGAACAATGAACCCATATTCTCTAACCCATCTTGGATAGAGCTTGAAGGAATTATGTTAAGTGAGTTAAATCAGAAAGATAAAGAGGAGTATCAGATGATCCCACTCATCAACAGGAGTTGAGAAAGAAGAACAGAAAGGGAAACTCAAAGCAGGGTTTGACTGAGTTTAGAGTAGGGAACCATAGTAAAAACCCTGGGTTAAGGGTGAGGGTTCATGTTCTTCACGGGGTTTGGGGTGGGGGAGGTGATGAAATGGGACACAGTCTTTTGACGGTGGGAATGGTGTTTATGTCCACTCCTAGTAATTGGTAGTCATATAAATGACTAATTAATATGAGAGGGGGAAATTGATTGAATATCTCAAATTTTTTAAAGCACAGACTGAGTCGTTTTAATACATTGGTTGAGTCTTTGATATGTTGACTCTCTTAAAAGCCTAGACCAGGGTTTACAGTCAACAATATCTATACCCCTTTCCCATATTTGGGAGCTACTCTCTTCCCTGATGCAGCTTTCTGGTTGTTTATGCAGCCATGACATCATCTCCCCAGACAATAATTTGGATCTACCTACATTTCAGATTTCAGGCTCAGGGAAAAAAAACTAGTATAGTCACAGGCCCTTTTTAATAAAATTAAAATAGGCCTACTAGCCATCTACAAAGTGGAGACCCCCCAACTCTTCATCTGCACTATTCCAGCCTTTAGGTTCATGATTAGTCAACAATCTGTTTGGCTTTATATGTTAACTCTCTTTCCAGCCACCAGGTACCAGATGCTACCATGATGCCAACCAGACTTCCCTGAACAGACAACTCCACCAATGTGTCCTGGATATCTGCTTCCCCAGAACTCCACCCCACTAGGGAAAGAGAGAGACAGGCTGGGAGTATGGATTTACCTGTCAATGCCCATGTTCAGTGGGGAAGCAATTACAGAAGCTGGACCTTCCTTCCACCTTCTGCATCCCACAATGACCTTGGGTCCATACTCCCAGAGGGTTAAAGAATAGGAAAGTGATCAGGGGAGGGGATGGATACTGAGTTCTGGTGTGGGAATTGTGTGGAGTCGTACGCCTCTTATCCTATGGTTTTGTCAATATTTCCTTTTTATAAATAAATAAATAAAGACATCATAATGTGGCAAGGGCCAGATATATATCCTGAAGTCTGCAAGAGAAAAAAAGTGTCACCTATAATGGAAATCCCATAAAAACATCAGATGTCTCAACAGAAACTCTAAAGGCCAAAATACAATTCTAAATTATTCATAGACTACTCAATAAGACTTACAACTGTGGTCCGGGAGGTAGTGCAGTGGATAAAGCATCAAACTCTCAAGCATGAAGCCCTGAGTTCAATCCCCGGCAGCACATGTACCAGAGTGATGTCTGGTTCTTTCTCTCTCTCTTCCTATCTTTCTCATTAATAAATAAATAAAATATTTAAAAAACTTAGAACTAAGAGTAATCTGCCACACCATACTTTCATTTAGATGGGACTGCAGGATAATAAGTAATAATACACAATACCTGTATAAGATAGTATGTGCTCTATTGAGTGCACAACCATTCATTCAGTCACAGAACTAATAAGTAAATAATCATCACTGAGTCAGATAAAAATGTATTTGACTACATATAACTGAAAATCCAATGGAACAATAGTGCTAATGCTTTTGTTGTTCAGCTTTATGTTCTTTAGCATGATGGTTAGGTGGTTCCTTCTCTCAATTCAGGTATTACACTCTCCTAAGAACATGTGCGTTTAATGTGACAGTCCCTGCAGTAGAGACAAAGAAAAAACAAAGGATAGAAAGGATTGGATATGAGTGGGATAAGGATAAAGTGTTTTTGGATATATACTTCATGGAATACTTACTACTCTGCAGTCAAAAGAGGATAGTGTGTCCTTTGGGATAGAATGAATGGAACTGGAGACGATTATACTTAGTGAAATAAGGAAAGAGATGAAAGACAACTACGAGATGGTTTCATTCATATGTGGGAATCTAGAAAAATGATATACATGAACTTAAAAAAAATAGAAGAAAGCAAACTGTTTCTATGAGAACTACAGTGGTTATCTTTGGGAGATGGGAGGGGTATACAGAACTCTGGTGGCTGGAGTGCTATGGAACTATACACTGTAATCTTACAATCTTGTAAACTATTATTAATCACAAATAAAACTTAATAAATAAATTGGATTATCCTTTAAAAAAACAGAAGCAGGCAGTCAGGCAGTAGCGCAGCGCGTTAAGCGCACATGGCGCAAAGCACAAGGACCGGCTAAGGATCCCGGTTCAAGCCCCTGGCTCCCCACCTACAGGGGCATCGCTTCACAGGCAGTGAAGCAGGTTTGTAGATGTCTATCTTTCTCTCCCTCTCTCTGTCTTCCCCTCCTCTCTCCATTTCTTTCTGTCCTATCCAACAACGACGACAACAGTAATAACTACAACAATAAAACAACTAGGGCAACAAAAGGGAATAAATAAATAAATAAATAAATAAATAAATAAATAAATAAATAACAGAAGCAAATAAACTGTCTCTAAAGCACAGAACTTTGGTAGTGGGTGCAGTGTGAAACTATACCCTGTTATCTCACAATCTTGCAACTACTAATAATCACAAATAAAAATAGCTTGAAAGAAACAAAAGACAGTTCAGGAACTTTTATGAATGACTTCAACGGAATATGCAAAGTACAATAAGCAGCTGTTTAAGGAAGAGGTGATGTCCTCCTTTGACGAGATGCAGAAAGAACAGTGACAGTTTCTTCATATGATATTTAGTAGGCATCTTTGTCCTTTGGATCATATGTATATGCCATCTCATCTTGATAAAAAATTCACCTTGATTAAAGTTCATCATAATTAAAAATTCACATGATATCTTCTGCTTTTCGGGAAACTGTGGTTACTTTTCAAAATTTCAGGCCTATGTCATTTCTTGTTTATTTTGTTTGTGCTGTTGTTTTTGTTTTTGACCAGGGTACCACTTAGCTGTGGCTATTGGTAGTGCCAAGGATTGAACCTGGGACCTTTAGCATTTCAGTTCTGTGTATTACTGCTGTGATATTTCTACTATCCCCTACTTTACCCTACTTTTTATGGTGTCAGCCTTATATATATAGTTTCATCTTTGTTATGTTACAGAGCAGTGCTCCAAAAAAAACTATGTTAATGCTTTACTTTGATATTGCATAATGGATTTTGAGTACAAGACCCTTATTTATAATTCTAACTCTGTGTTCTGTCTCTTTATTAAACTACCCTAAGCTCGAGTATCTGGTAATAAGTTGCCTTCTTTATGAAGAAAAAAAATCAATATGTTGTTAGTGGTGTTTTTCCAGATGAAATGAATGGATTAAATCAGCTTTTACCTTATTACAAAGTTTAGCTTTGAACAGTAAATGGAGGTCATAAGATACCAAAGAACAGAGTGTAGTGTCTTCGGGAAACATTTAATGACCTGGTTGCATGTCTGATGAAACAGCTTCAACCAGAGTTACTTTGTTCTCTTGGTCCTGATCCATAACTGTGTAATGACTTCTAGCTGTTGCCTTCCTCCCAGGCAGCTTGTGATAAAGTAGACTGGTGGTCAAGTAAAGTCTCTTATGCTATTGCACATTATGATCATGCTTCATATTTTGCAAAGTGGTTTTTCATTATTTATTCCTCACAACCTCCCTATGAGATCGCCTGGCTGTCTTATCTCCCATATTGAGGCTGAAATATGACTAACTTATGTTCCTAAATGCTTCTGGAAGCTAGAATGAATACAGGTACTTGCTGACATACAAACAGCCAGAATTCAAAATGGTCATCTTACCCTGCCCTGGGAATGTGGGATGCAGCCCCTAGACTGGGCAAATTATTCCATGTTCCTATGTGTATAGTAATCGCTGGAATTGCAAGTAACAAAGAGGGAAGTGAGGGTGGATGACAACACTCTCCTTGCCTCAACAGAGGATTCTTGCTTTTACCAACATTGCTCATCTGGCATCTGTATGTAGACAAATCCACAAAAGGCCATGTGCCTGTGATGCCATTCTGCATGCACTTCAATTAAGACCTGTCAGGGGTTTCGTGATTTGAAGTATGCTATACTATTTACAAAACTAGAGCCTTCATGTGAGGAAAGGGCATCTGACACTTTTGTAACATGCTCGGGAGAGTTATTGATCTATTAGATCTTTCAGGTTATTTACCTATGTTTTTAATTAAAAGACAGTTGGTGATGCTATTCTATAAGCTTTAGGTACACATAATTGAAAACCAACTCTTCTGTGTAACACTTACTTTTGGTCCATCACCAGAAGTCCAATTTTATTCTTTCTTACATAATTGGTGTCTTTTACCAACTTACCAGCACCCTGCCAGCTCCTCCTCCCTATCTTCTACCACCTTTCTTTTTCTTTGACTCAAACTACTTGTGTTGATGCTTGATCACATAATCTGCCAGAGGTGTTTCTACAATAGAAGAGTGCTTAAATGAAGTTTCATTTGGTGACACACAATGAAATGAATGACCTCTGTTCTGTCTGCATTGGCAGCCAGGAATGGGAAATGGAGTTTTATTTAAAAGTTTTTTTGTACTTGGTATGACTTAGGTGTCATCTAAACAGACCTGCATTGTCCTGGCTCCAGACAACATGTGGCATATTGTGTATTCCTCTAATCAGACTTACTTTTTTATTTTCTAGTTGGTGATAGGTAAGTACAGAGAAATTGAAATGTCAAGCTAAAACAGGGAAAGGAAGGTAAAAATCTTTTTACATTATGTATAGTATAATGCAAATACAAATATGAACTTTCAGTGATTTGGACTAAGTTAAGTGTAAGTTGGTGCTATTTAGTTTCAGAAATGGGCAAATTTATTGCCAGAAATGTCATCTTCAAAGAAAACAAAACTTAAACAGGTATTTCTTTATAATGATGGTATAAATTATGCGAAATATAAGATGTTTTTTGAAAGGAGGAATTTTCAAGAGAAAGAGTTCTAGACTAGACACGGACTTCACTTATATCTTGTTGGTCTGCTTCTAAATTCTGCTTCTAAGTCCCCTTCTGTTTCATTGGTTTAATCCCCCCCTGCTTAACACTGTGTTCTATTTACATAACCACTGTTAACTAAGCACCTCCCTGCCTCCAGGGCATTGGTTTAATCCTCACTGTTTTGCACACTTTTTCCTTCTCCTCATCCCCTATCCTACATACATCCTCTAAGGACCTGACATTTCCACCTCAGGATATATAAGGACAGGATTGTGATTAGAGATAACTTAAATTGCGCTGTGTTCCACATCAATAAAGACTGAACTGCGTACCACTCAGTCATGAGTCCCTGGTCATCTGTCTCCCGCCCATGAAGCTAGCCCAGCATAATGGCTCCCTGAACAGGGACTGGCAATATCTAGTTTTGAAATTATCCAAGTCATTTACTTTTTTCTTAATTGTATTAGTGATTTAATAGCTGGTTTAAAAATTACAAGATAACAAGGTGGACAACTAACTCTGTACTGTTCCCACTACCAGAATTCTGAATCCCCACTCCCTCCATTGTAAGCTACAGCAGTTCTCCTAAGGCTACAACTATGGGTTAACTATTATTTCTACAACTATCTGTCTATATTTGTATATTCCCCCCTCTTTTATGGTCCCATCTTCTCTTCTTTTCCAAGTCACATATACACCTATTATTACATCCAAATGCCCCTTTCTTTTTCCTCTTCTCTTTCTGGGTCTGCTGGTGTTGGAGTTCAGAGCCCTCTGGTCATCCTCCCCTTTCATTTCAACCCCGCTGGGAGTATGGACCAAAATTTTTTTTGGGGTGCAGAAGGTTAGAGTTCTGGCCTCTGTAATTGCTTCTCTGCTGGACATAGGAGTTGGCAGGTGGATCAATATCCACAGCCTGCTTTTATCTTTCCCTAGTTCAGTAGGGCTCTGGAGAGGTGAGGGTCCAAGACACATTGGTGAGGTTGTCTGCCCAGGGAAGTCAGGGTGGAATCATGGCAGCATCTGCAACTTGGTGGCTGAAAGGCAGCAATATAAAAAAATGGGACAAAATTATTAAGGAACCAAAAAAGCAGGAAAACAGATGAGAATATGGATTTGAAGGTAGAAAGAAGTGTGGACATCTACTTTAGGTATGTTCCTAGAGGCTTATGACTATCATAATTTTTGCTTGAATTTGATAGCTAACGTGGAGTTGGACAAAAACATTGTCGGAGAAGATGGTGTCAGAGTAAAGGAAAGAGCTAGGAAGCTGGATTAGGGTAGAAAATAGCTTCCAATCTTGAAGGAAATATCTGAATAAAATTAACTGTTTACCCCATCCACCTGACCTAGGGCCCATATATATTCATGTTTAGCACAGGAGCCTGTGTGATCTCTGAGTCCCTGTTGGTCTGAGAATGCAGTTCATGGTCACAGCTGGGGGACATTCTAGGCTGCACTCATTTAAGACTAGTCTTCCTCGAGTGGCAGGGTAGGACGGCCCAGCCTCCCTTTGGAGAGTGGGGCAAACCCTACAATGCTACTTTGTAGTGAAGGCAAGGTTCCAGGTGATTTACTTTTTTTAAATAACTTTTTGATGTTTTTATTTATTATTTATTTATTTATTCCCTTTTGTTGCCCTTGTTTTACTGTAGTTATTATTGTTGTTGTAGTTGTTGAATAGGATAGAGAGTAATGGAGAGAGGAGGGGAAGAAAAGAGAGGGGGAGAGAAAGATAGACATTTGCAGACCTGCTTCACCACTTGTGAAGTGACTCCCTGCAGGTGGGGAGCCAGGGGCTCAAACTGGGATCCTTACGCTGTTCCTTGCACTTTGTACCGTCTGTCCTTAACCTGTTGCACTACCGCCTGACTTCCATGGCTTACTTTTTATGAGAGAGAGAGAAAGAGAAAGAGAGAGAGAGGGATATCAAAGCACTGCCCTGCCATCCATATGGTTCTATTTTTCACCTTTTTAGTTTATTTTTATAAGTTTTAAAAAATATATTTATTTATTTATTTATTTTCCCTTTTGTTGCCCTTGCTGTTTTATTGTAGTTATTATTGTTGTTGTTATTGATGTTGTCGTTGTAGGATAGGACAGAGAGAAATCAAGCGAGGAGGGGAAGACAGAGAGGGGGAGAGAAAGATAGACACCTGCAGACCTGCTTCCTGCCTGTGAAGCAACCCCCCTGCAGGGGGGAGCCGAGGTCTCGAACCTGGATCCTTACTCCAGTCCTTAACTTGGTGCCATGTGTGCTTAACCTGCTGTGCTACCGCCCAACTCCTTTTTTTTTAATGGAGTGCCAGGACTTGCACCCAGGACCTTACACATGAAGAGACATGTGTTCTACCAGCTGAACTGTCTCCCCATTCCCTGGGTTACATTTATTCCTGTGGCAATTAAAGGTATTGAATTGGGCTGTGTAGTGTTTTTATGAAACATGAAGACTTCTTGCTCTACTTCAAGAGGAAATGGGTATTTCAAAAATCAGGTACTAGTGACATATATGATTATGGTCAGAAAGCAGGTGGTAGGAATGGTGTGGAATAATGCCCCTATAAACTTAAAATTTTGTAAAACAATATTAAGTCACTAATAAAAATGAATAAATAACTAAGTAAAGAAACTGACAGGGTCTTTTGACCTGTATTAACAGTAGATGAGATGGCTACGGAGACATATATGGGAAGAATGAGACAACATTAAATAGAATTTTTTCCCATCAGGGCCAGTGCTAGAGCTTGGTACCTGCAAAACTCTACCACTTCTAATGATGGTTGTTTTCTTCTTTTTGGTGGAGGGTGAGAGATTGAGAGAGATAGAGATGGAAGAGAAAGTGACAGAGAAAGGAAAAAAAGACTCCACAGCACCGCTCTACTACCCGTGCAATATCCTCCTTTCAAGCAAGAGCTCCCATGTGGTGG
The DNA here is from genome assembly GCF_950295315.1 of Erinaceus europaeus. Lineage (NCBI taxonomy): Eukaryota > Metazoa > Chordata > Mammalia > Eulipotyphla > Erinaceidae > Erinaceus > Erinaceus europaeus. Next base: position 25,751,820 of record NC_080185.1, read on the forward strand.
CCTGGGACTCCCACTTGCACATGGTAACACGTGCACTCTACCTGGTGAACCACCTCCCAGCTCTTCAACAGGAGCATTCTATCCATAGTACCACTAGGGTTACTAGGGTTATGTCTTGACTTCATTCTACCATGCACCTTTCAAAACTGAGCCTGGATGGATTGTAACTCTAAATAACAAAACAGTATTTTGGGGAGTCAGGCAGTAGCGCAGCGGGTTAAGCGCAGGTGGAGCAAAGTGCAAGGGCCACTGTAGGGATCCGGGTTCCAACCCCCGGCTCCCCACCTGCAGGGGAGTCACTTCACAGGCGGTGAAGCGGGTCTTCAGGTGTCTGTCTTTCTCTCCCCTTCTCTGTCTTCCCCTCCTCTCTCCATTTCTGTCTTTCCTATCCAACAACAGCGACATCAGTAACAACAACAATAACTACAAAGGCAACAAAAGGAAATAAATAAATAAATATTTAAAAAATTTTAAAAAGCAATATTTTGTGCCTCATAAGTGGCACCGTAGTTATCCTTGAGAGGACACTGATTCCCAGAGACAGGACGAGGCACGGGCACTTGCTCAGGCTGTCTGTGATGAAGCACTGTGGCCACTGACTTTCTGTTTTGCTGTGTTTTGTTTATTTGCCTCCAGGGTTATCACTGGAGCTCAGTGCTGGCACTATGAATCCACTGCTCCTGGAGGTTGTTTTTTCCATTTTATTGGATAGGATAGACAAATTGAGAGAAGAAGGTGAGATAGCAAGAGACAAAGAAAGTCAGACGCCTGAAGACCTGCTTCACTGCCTGTGAAGCATACCCCCTGCAGATGGGAAGCCTGGGAGCTCAAACCTGGATCCTTGCATGGGTCCTTGTGCTTAGTACTAAGTGAACTTAACCGGGTGCTGTGAGTCACTTCTCGGCCACCCTCAACCCCATCCACTGTCTATGTTGAGATGAGAATAAGCCCATCAACACTGCCAAGTCAGAAATTCAAAGTAGAAGGGGTCTGGTGGTAGAGCAGCAGATTAAGTGCACATGATGCTAGGTGTAAAGATTGGCTTAAGGATCCCGGTTTGAGCCTCCGACTCCCCACCTGCAGGGGGTTGCTTCACAAACAGTAAAGCACATCTAAATGTGTCTATCTTTCTCTCCCCCGTATTCCCCTCCTCTCTCCATTTATCTCTGTCCTATCCAACAATAATGACATCAATAACAATAATAATATCCACAATAAGGATATAACAACAGAGGCAACAAAAAGGGAAAAAATAGCTTCCAGAAACAGTGGATTCGTGGTGCAGGCATCGAGCCCCAGCAATAAAACTGGAGGCAAAAAAAAAAAGGAGAAGGAGAAGGAGAAGGAGAAGGAGAAGGAGAAGGAGAAGGAGAAGGAGAAGGAGAAGGGAAGAGAAGAAGAAGAAGAAGAAGAAGAAGAAGAAGAAGAAGAAGAAGAAGAAGAAGAAGAAGAAGAAGAAGAAGAAGAAGAAGGAGAGGAAGAAGAAGAAGAAGGAGAAATTCAAAGTAGAAACAAGGCAGGTAGACAGTTGACCTATTAGGAATATATGATGAGGCCTGTCCAAGGTGAATTCAGATCATTAAATTCCAGGGTCACTAATCAAAGCAGCAGGAATCTGTGTGGCTAGGGAATCTTCTCTAAAAAGTTCGCCAAATGGTTTTGAACAAATAAGTGGAGACCAGTTTGTAATTTTCCTTAAAAGCATGCAGTGGTGGCCTTTTTCAGCAATCCCAAGTACATTTGTTAAGTGCTTACCAACCTCCTCTCTTAGTGGAGAGATGGGAGTGACTAGATGGGAGTGACTTAGTGGAGAGATGGGATCCATAAAGAGGCTATGACTTTAGAAGAAATGTCCTTCCTGAGTGTGGTGAAGGAGGTGAAAGAAAAAGAAATCTGATGCTTCCCTTGAAAATAAATTGGCTATGCCTCTTTCAATTCAGAATGTTTGGCATGTACAGTAGAGCACTTCAGAGTAAGAGTATAATTGAGATTTATGGGAAAAGGAGAATGGAGGAGTGGATGATAGGAACATAATAATTTAGGTTTCAAAAATATCTGAAGGAGAAGAAAGGAAGTGACAACCAGGGACTGGAAAGAGAGTTTAAACATATTTTCAAAGACTTGGTAGAATGCTTTGATTGTTATCAACATTAGAAGTGACTTAGCTTCTAAAACAACAAGCTTGCTGGTTTATGGGGAGCAGAGATTGGTCTTTCTTGGACTCTAGCTGATTTGCAGCCACCTTTTAATAGGTTAAATAAATCTCAGTGGGGCATAAAATGGAAATCAGCTTAGCAGTTAAGACTGAAGCAACTCTTTATCTAAAGTTACAGGAAAGCATCTAAGGACTATTCAGTGAAAGCAGGAAGACACAGAAGAGCTAGTGTGGCATGTGTCCACCTTCACCAAAAACTAGGATTCTGGGGCTGAGCAGTAGCCGCCCTGATGAAGTGCACGTGTTACCTTGTGCAAAGACTAGGGTTCAAGCCCCCAGTCCCCACCTGTAGGGGGAAGGTGGAAGGTGTCATGAGTGGTGAAGTAGTGTTGTATCTCTCTCTCTATCTCTGTCTCTGTCTCTCTCTCTGTGTTTCTCTCTCCCATCAAATAAAATAAAGTTAAAAAATAAGCTTTTTTCCCAAAAATATTCTGGAAAAGTATGCAGCAACAAACTGACAGTTCTCATTTATAGGAGACTTTGGCTTTCTACTATGTTCATTTTGGGGTAATGTGGCTTTGCATAACCATTATGAAATTGTATTAATACTATCTAGAAATCAACTTGGTTATATTGAAGATCTTTAATATTTAAAGATATTAAAAATTCAAAACTCTGAAAAACTATTTTAAATATTGAGGATAGGTTATGAAACAGTTCATATTTTTCATTTCTTTATTTTGAACTCTTCAGCTTTTTTTTTTCTAACCCAGTCCAAGTAAAGAATCATTGTGAGAGGGAATGCAGAAACTACAAATAATACTATTTGATTATGATTCATCTCCTAAATTGTGAATGTTTGTCTTTGGTGACCTCAGCTGAGATGTGGAAATAGTTGTAGATCTCTCTCTCTCTCTCTCTCTCTCTCTCTCTCTCTCTGTGTGTGTGTGTGTGTGTGTGTGTAGTTAGGTCATGCACACTTTCACTGCTCTGGGCCTTTTGTTTTTCATTCAGATAGAGAAATAGAGAGCGAGAAAGGGGCAGACACTGTAACACTGGAGCTTTCTTCATAGAACACCTCCCATTTGGTCCTGTGTAAAGCATGTGCCCTACCTGGTAAAAAAAATTGGAAATAATGTGGACACTATACATACAGCCTGCAGCAAAGTTTATCCAGAGAGGTCAACAAATTATTATCTTCATACTCTGGTTTCTCTTCATATTGCATAAATCTTTTGCCTTTTACAAATTATCAACTTCTTTTCTATGCTTTTTAAAGACAGAGATAAAGAGAGGGGGAGAGAGAAAACACACTACTGAAGCTCCGTTCAAAGCACTGGGGATTTGAACCTGGGTCATGAACATGGCAAAGCAACACACTATCCAACTGAGCTATGTTTTCAGTCCTTTTCTTGCTTCCTTATTTTATTTTTCCCTACAGGGAAGAGACTTTACAAAGTCCCTGGAGTGAGTGGTACAGAGGAATGAAGGAACTAACTATACTGTCTCTATACCTTGGACTCTTACATAATTTCATACAATATATGCAGTTGTTCACATTTGTAAATTTTTCAAATATGAAACTCTTTTCAATTTTTTTTTTTACCAGACCACTTCTCAGCTCTGGTTTATGGTGGTGCCAGGGGTTGAACCTGGGACTTCAGAGCTACAGGCCTGAGAGTTTGTCTGCATAACCATTATGTTATCTCCACCATACTAAAACTCTCTTTTGATGTATAAGATCAAAAGTCAAGGTATACCAGATCCAGGGCTTATTTACTGTCAGTTACCTGGAGGGAGTCATAGGTTTCTTTAAATAATTTGCCCTTATTTGTTATGATCTATTGTTGATTGATACAATCTAAGGTACAACAGAAACAAGTAAGCATTGTCAAAATTCACAGACTGCCATGATCAGGACTATCAAATAGAAACTGTAGGGATTCTTTTTATCTCTTCAATTCGGGCCCAAGTCATACCTCTGAACATGTGACTATTCCTGTCTTGAGTCCCTTATTTATTATGAAGTTCTTTCTTTCAGTAGGCCAGCTTTCCTCTTTGTCAGACTGCCTGCACTGTCATATTGCCAATGGTGAATGCCTGGCTTTTTTCTATATTCCTGTATCTGTCTCAGGATATTTGTATCAGTTGTTGGAAAGAAGGAATTTTAAGTGGAGTCCCCTACAACTTTGATAATTTGGTCTTCTGCAGGTGGCCCTATCTGCTCATGAACTGCTTCCAGTTTACCACAGTCCCGATGTAGCTGATGGAATGACTGTGGTGGGACTTTGTGGGTTTCTACTGGACTAGATCTGGTGTTTTGACACATTTTAATATTTGCTTGTTTCTGTGTAGCCAGGGCCTCATGACTGTGTGATTTCACTACTCTCAGGCCAACTTTTTCACTCAGAGAGAGAGTCAGAGGGACCAGGTGGTGGTGTACCTGGTTGAGCACAAGTTACAAAGCACAGGATGCCAGGTTCAAGTCCCCAATCACCACCTGCAGGGGGAAAGGTTCACAATTGTTGAAAACAGTGCTGCTGCGGGTGTTTCTCTTCCTCTCTCTCTCTCTCTTCCTTTCTCGCTGTCTCTCTCCCATATAGATTCATGTTGTCTCTATATAGAATAAAGATATTATAAAAAGAAATTTGAACTGTGCACACATGGAAAAAAGAGAGAGAGAAAGGGACCACAACACCATAGTTTCCCCTGTGTCATGACACTCACAAGTGATGCCAGGGGTTATTTGAACGTTTGTCATGGCAAGACACACACCTTACCCATTTTATTATTTTCTTGACTGATTCAAATATCAGAGAAGTTCTCACTGAGCTGTAGGGAAACTGATGTGGAGAGAATTTAAGCATTTTAATAGCATGTGACACATATGCATACATATTGTGTGACAAATCATGGAAATTTCAATGACCTCTTCTACATACCTCTGGAATCTGCAGGAGGTTAAGTGTGTTGTGTTTTCTCTGTGATCATAATGTCAGTCTTCTGTTTAGCAGAGACACCCAGGGTGGGTTAGATCTCTCACGAGCAGGACTGAGAAGAACACCTTTCCTTCTCAATGATGACAATAATAATTATTAGTGTCACTATCATCACGCTTTTGAAAAGGAATAGAAGAAATTCACTTTATGTTTGTTTGTTTGTTTTGCCACCAATACCTTCAACATTTTGCTGAGCTTTCATCTAGTCCATCCTTTACAGAGTTCTAGTTAAGTATGGAGTTTTCAGTGTGTGTGTGTGTGTGTGTGTGTGTGTGTGTGTGTGTGTGTGTGTGTGTGTGTGTGTGTGTTAATGTATTGTGTATGCAATTGTGTACTTTTCTTGCTCAACATATCACAGAATTGCTGTGTCATTTATTTTTTGCAATCTGAATTTTTTTTCTTGCTTAGTACTTTTAAAAAGTGTTGTATTCATTCTTACTATATAGCTGGTTTGTGTGGTCCGGGAGGTGGCACAGTGGTAAAGCTTTAGACTCTCAAGCATGAGGTCCTGAGTTTGATCCCCAGCAGCACATGTGCCAGAGTGATGTCTGGTTCTTTCTCTCTCCTCCTATCTTTCTCATAGATAGAATCTTTTTTAAAAGCTGGTTTGTTTCTTAAGAAGGAGAATTTGAAATTCAGAAAGCCACACAGAAGAGAATAAATAATAAACTCTAATTTCACCATGCAGCTAGAACCATTTTAATGCCTTTTTCTGCCGTGCTAGCTTCACAGGCGGGAGAGAGAAAGACGACCAGGGACTCATGGCTGAGCTGGGAAGCAGTATCTCTTTATTGACTAGCGGGGATGCGGTTCAACAATCTAATCTCTTATAATCACAACACAATTCTGTCCTGCCTCTCTCCTGAGGCAGAAGAGTCAGGTCCAAAGAGGATATACGTAGGATAGGGGGCGGGGAGAAGGAAAAAGTTCGAACCAGTGAGGATTAAACCAATGTCCCGGAGGCAGGGATATTCTTAGTTAACAGTGGTTATGTAAACAGAATACATCGTAAGTAATACAAGCTAACCTAATATGATGATCAAAACAGAAGGTCTTATAAGCAGGATTTAGAAGCATACCAACATTTTTCATTTTTAAGGCACTTTTAAATAGCTTGATATATTTCCTTTCAGTTTTGTTGTTCTTTACATATTCACACACTTTTCTTTTAGCAAAATTGCCATCATAATACAGATACAATATTTTGATCATGCTTTTTCACTTAAACTATTATGAGCTGTTTCTTGTGCCATTAGAATACCAATCTTAATGTTGATGTAATTCTAGAACATGTAGATAATCCTCATTATCTAATTCAGAACCTTTAGTTTCCTTCTTTTTTCATTGTTAAAGTACTATTTCAAGAAGGAGTCTTACATATAAGCCCTTTCCTCAAGTTTCTGATTGTTAACATCTGTAGGAAATAGGGCGTCCATTTTAGTGACTGTGTGCATTGAATAGATGCATAATACATTGTGTAAGCATTTCTCTACCACTCTCAACCCATTCCTGTTGCAAATAGGGCTGCCATAAACCTCCCTGGATCATAGCATTAGATTCCACAGGACTTGGTTGAATGCCTGTTTCACTTACTATGCATACTGACTATGCTTATATTGTACTCTTCTATTTTCTTTCCTTCTCCTCTTCCTTCCCTTTCCCCTCCCCCTTCCCTCCCCCTCCCCCTATTCCTTCTTCCTTTTCTTCTCCTCCTCTTCCTCCTCCTCCTCTCTCTTTTCTTTTATCACCAGAATCTTGCTGTAGCTTCATGCCTGCACAATTCCAGTAGTGCATGCAGACTGCCAAATTTTGCATTCTTGAGTTCTACTTCATCTGTAAAACTTAGAAATAATGGGTAGCTCAAAAGTTGTGAGGTGAACTATTTAATGTAGTCAAAAATTTCACACTGTTGCCCTCTGTCTACATTACAATTTATTCAGTGTGCTTCCTCCATTTAATAAAATTATTTATTATATAACCTCTAGATTCTTTTCCAGTTCTGTAGTTCTGATTGAAAGAAATAATAATTACATCAATGATGGAAAAACTCAACTTTATAAATGTTTATATATTTTGATTTTCAAGAAATATCATAAGATGATTTCTTAAAAGGCAGAGTTCAGGTGAAATAATTTTTTTTCTTACTGTTCCATGGTCAATCACTTTGTGTCCATGTTCTTGCATTCCCACATAAGGAATGAAAACATCTGAAAGAGAAGTTGCTTTTACAAAAATTCCAGTGTATTTGTAAAGCTATCATCTACCCTACTTGACCTCTTTAGCTATTTTCCTCCAAACTGATGTAAACAGAATGCACAGAAAGTCAGTATAAGGGTAGGTATTCATTTACTTACTCGATGTGCAAAGAGAATACAACAAAAGCTAGGCAGTAAGGGGTTGTCTCTTAGCAAGATGGTCTTGGAAATCACAAAAAGCTCTTCCTGCTGGTATAAGAGGGTTGATCACTTTTTCCTGGTCTCTTATTAGAGGGCACTTTCTTTCTTTCTTCTTTCCTTTTTATATAAATATACTTTATTTATTTATTTATTTGTTTAGTCTCCAGGGGCTCAGTGCCTGCACCATGAATCCATTGCTTCTGGAGGCCACTTTTCCCCATTTTGTTGTCCTTGTTGTTATCATTATTGTTGTCACTGATGTTGTTGTTGTTGTTAGATAGGACAGAGAGAAACTGAGAGAGGAGGGGAGACAGAGACAGGGAGAGAAAGACACATGCAGACCTGCTTCACTGCTTGTGAGGCAACCCCCACCCCTACAGGTGGGGAGCCAGGGGCTCAAACTGAGATCCTTCTGCCTGTACTTGCGCTTTGCGCCATGTGCACTTAACCCTTTGCACTACCGCCCAACCCCTTTGTAAGCTTTCTAAGCACTTGCTAAGCTGCTTTTGTCTCTGAAACCCAGAAAGTTTGCAACTTGTTTAATCCAATGCACCCCAGACTTTATTGTGTGTCCTGGATCAGCTGCTGCTGCTGCTGGTGGTGGTGGTGGTGGTGGTGGTGGTGGTGGTGGTGGTGGTGTGTGTGTGTGTGTGTGTGTGTGTGTGTGTGTGTGTGTGTGTGTGTCTGTGTGTGTGTGTGTGTAAAGATAAATCTTCAGGTTCAAATATCCAGTTATTTATAAGTAGGGTAGCACAAGTCAGCTTTACATTAAGTTTGCCAAGTGCTTTTGAAGTGATGAATCTGTAGACTAGTAATTGGGAGCCATTGTCAAAACACAAGTTACACAGATGGGGAAAGGTGACCAGACAGAAAGAATGAATGGACATGAGAATTCCGGTGAAGATTAATGCAGCTTCAACCAGAAGCCTAATCTTCCTAGAAAGACAGAAATAACGCTATGATATCTTATTAGGAGGAAGAAAGTATATGTACTTTCACTTTGATACTGCCTATAAACAGTTTTGCCAACTACTTGGATTAATTTTGATGACAGACCTAACATCCAAGTGGGTCAGCTTTCCTCCACTCCTCTGTGGCTCTCACAGCTTGTATATACTGAGGAAAGAGAATCTTTTTCCCAGTAATTATTTGGAACTATTCACTATCAATAGAATAGTTATTAAAATGACATGATAGCTGAACATAATACTGCATCTTGAATTAGACCTTGGAATAAAAGGGAGGCAACAGTAATGAAAACTAGTGAAATCTGAATAAAGTGAATGGTTTAGTTAATAGCAATTTAAATACCTAACGTTATTTCCCCAGTATTAATAAATATACTCTTGTTTGACTTCTTCTCTTCCAATCTGTGTCCCTTTAATTCCTTGCCCTTGCCGGATTGCATTGGCAAGAACTTCCAACATTATATTGAATAGTAATGGTGATAGTGGGCAGTCCTGTCTAGTACCTGATCTGAGGTGAAATGCTTCTAGTTTCTCACCATTGAGTATGATGTTGGTTGTAGGTTTGCTATATACGGACTGCACTATCATGAGGAATTTTCCAGCTATTCACGTTTTTTGTAGAATTTTGATCATGAACAGATGTTGAATTTTGTGAAAGGCTTTCCCTACATCTAAGTGGTTTCTCCTCATGCTTTTATTAATGTGGAGGGTCATATTGATTGATTTACATGTATTGAACCAGCGTTGCATCTCTGGGATAAACCCTCACTTGGCCATGATGAACAATCTTTTTAGTATATTGCTGTATCCAGTTGATTAGAATTATATTCAGTATTTTAGCATCATGTTCACCAGATATATTGCTCTGTAGTTTTCTTTTTTGTTGTTGTTGTTGTGTCCATCTGCTTTTGGTTTCAGGGTGATGTTGATTGGCTTCATTGAAGCCGGAAGGGAATATTCCTATATCTTCAATCATTTTGAACAGTTTTAAAAGTAAAGATAATTAGTCAACAACTTGTTTGGCTTTGTATGTTAACTTTATTTTCAGCCACCAGGTTCCAGATGCTACCATGATGCCAACCAGATTTCCCTGGACAGACAACCCCACCAATGTGTCCTGGATCACTGCTTCCCCAGATCCTTGCCCCACCAGGGAAAGAGAGAGACAAGCTGGGAGTATGGATCAACCTGTCAATGCCCATATTCAGCAAGGAAGCAATTATAGAAGCCAGACCTTCCACCTTCTGCGCCCATAATGACCCTGGGTCCATACTCCCAGAGGGATAAAGAATAGGAAAGCTATCAGGGGAAGGGATGGGAGACGGAATTCTGATGGTAGGAATTGTGTGGAGTTCTACCCCTCTTATCCTATGGTTTAGTCAATGTTTCCTTTTTATAAATAAAATAAATAAATAAAATGCCAAAAAAGTAGAGGTATTAACTCTTCTTTGAAGGTTTTGTAGAATTCATTTGTAAAACCATATAGTTCAGGACTTTTAGTTTTAAGAAGGTTTTGGATAACCGTTTCAGTTTCTTTGGCTGAAATAGGAATATTCATATTTTCTAGTTCCTCTTTGTTTAATTTAGGAATTTTCTATGTATCTAGGAACTAGTCTCTTTCTTCCAAGTTCTCTAGCTTGGTGGCATACAGTTTTGTGGTATTTCCTCCTTCATTTACAATCTTATTTGTTTGAATCTTTTTTTATTATTTATAAAATGGAAATATTGACAAGACCACAGGATAAGAAGGGTACATTTCCACACAATGCCCACCCCCAGAGCTCTATATCTGATCCTCTCCCTTGATAGCTTCCCTATTCTTCAGCCTTCTGGGAGTATGGACCTAGGATCATTATGGGGTCCAGAAGGTGGAAGGTCTGGCTTCTATCATTGCTTCCCCACTGAACATGGGCATTGACAGGTCAATCCATGCTCTCAACCTATCTCTCTTTCCCTAGTGGAGCAAGGATCTGGGGAGGAGAGGCTCCAAGATACGTGGCAGGTTCTTCTGCCCAAGGAAGTCACGTTGGCATCATGGTATCATCTGGAACCTGGTAGCTGAAAAAGAGTTAAGATATAATGAAGAACAAATTGTTGACTAATCATGAACCTAAAGGCAAGAATATTGCAGATGAAGATTTGGGGTCTCCATTTTGGAAAAAGCTAGTAGGTCTGTTTTAGGTATACTCCAAAGGGCCCATAACTTTACTAGTTTTTGCCTTCATCTGACATCTAATATGCAGGTGGATCCAAGCTATTGTCTGGGGAGATGTCTTCTCAGAGTTGATGGGAGTGACTAACAGTTAAATTTGTGTGACAAAATAATTTAGAAGACAAAGGATTTTATATACCAAAATATAGCCTGCATAGGAGACAAGAGGAAACTTTAATTTCAAGGGACTCAATGAGTTTCTTCTTTGGTAGCATATTCTGTTTATATGTTTTTCAAGGGAGCAATTGCTCCCCCATTCAAGCAGTCAGTGAAACCAGGACTGAACACATAATGGGGTTTGTATACAGTAAGGTAAAGTGGATAAATAGCTTAAGCTGACTGCTATGTGTCTTATTGCCTTCTGTAGCTGCAAATATTTTTAACGTAGTATTTTGTAAAGAATGTTGATCTTCATCAGGCTTTGTGGGCCTCTCTAGAGGAGGTGACTGACTATACTCCATGTTGTAGGATGGGAGGGCTCAAAAGTCATTCAAGGTCATGTCCCCTTAATGCCCCCCTGCCTTAGTGCCTGTAACCTTGCCACAGTTCATTCCCATAGGCAATGTATATTTCCTGAGCACAATTATAATATCAACTAATACCTAAGGGGTGGTCAATAAAAGCATGGTGAATTACATGAATTCTCACCACAACCACATGGGTTAGTCTGCTTCCTTGACTTGCTTTTTGGAATGTATTCAAAGTGTCCTTCATACCCTGTAACTCTGTTTTCAAATTTTCTATTTTCCTAGCAAGTGAACCTTTAAAATTGTGGACTTCTTTCTTAATCTGTTTCTCCATATTAAATTGAGAGTTTCAGATTTCTTCAAATTTACTGACAATACATTCCCTAAACTCTTTCTCTGATAGTTCCCCTGGACTTCCATCATTAAGTTTTTCAGACTCAGTGAGTGTTTTCCTACTTTTATCCATCTATTTTGGTTTCTGTTGTTGCCATCAGCTGGTGCTGTATTCTGCTCTATATGTGAGTTGTGGAAGGAGGATAAGAGCTTTGAAGTGGGGGGTCGGTCGTGTTAAGCACGCGTGGCTCAAAGCGCAAGGACTGGCGTAAGGATCCTGGTTCGAGCCCCCGTCTTCCCATCTGCAGAAGGGTCGCTTCACAAGGAGTGAATCAGATCTGCAGGTGTCTATCTTTCTCTCCCCTTCTCTGTCTTCCCCTCCTCTCTTGATTTCTCTCTGTCCTATACAACAACAACGACATCAATAACAATAATAATAACCATAACAACGAAAAAAAAAGGACAACAAAAAGTGAAAAAAGGAGATTTGAAGTGACGTGGTATTATGCTGCTTGATGTCTCCTAAACAGAGGCCTACTCTGGCAGTGGGATATCCCAGACCTCCTTCTTGTTTCATACAGATGCCTGAAAATAGGGACTCTGCTGTGAGGTCAAAGTCAATTTTCTTGTCTGCAGAGCAGTCGGAGCCTGGTTCCTAAGGTCTCCATGGTAGCTGGGACATCTCAGAGTTTAATAAACTTCCCTGATCCCACAGTACTGTGTTCTGTCCCCCGGCTTCTATAGGCTCTAAACAGCAGTCCGAAATTCCTTTTAAGCCACAAGGGGCCTTTAAACCTGCAACATGTATTTGAAGTGATTTTAAATATGACACCCGCCTACAATGTGTTGCCTTGTTACTGCCTGAGTTCATCTCTCACTCCTCTCCTGCTCCTGCTGTCCACATACAACCACCGACATTCAGATAGTGATGCTCCTTGATTTACCAGAAATCCCTGTTCTCTGATGAAATTTGCTGAGTAATTTTATTTGTAAATTTATTTGCTGAATAAATTTACAAATAAAATTTCTGGGAGAGAGCCAACTATCTGTGACTAGACCACCATAACTCTGTCCTGGAAGTACCATTATTTTTCTAAAGGATAGGTTTTTTTTTTAGTGCTTATTTGTTTGTTTTCTTACTTACTGGTGGAGTCTGGGCCTTATACATACACTATTTCACTAGTCCCAGGTTTTATTTTCACTCAGAGAGAGAGAAAAAATATATATATAGAGAGAGAGAGAGTGTAAGGCAACACAACATCAGAGTTTCCCCCATGTCATGGAACCTCCCATGTGGTGCTCAGGTGTGAAGCTGAGGTATGTAACTGTCCTACCCAATGAGCTATCTCTCCATCCCTGAATTGCTTCTTTAAATGTTAAATCCTGTTGTTTTTTTTATTGTTGTCACTGAGGCTTCTCTGCTCTGGGTTGACTTTTTTGTGTTGGGTTGAACACATCACAGGACTTCTTTATTATTTTTTTTATTTATAAAAGTAAAAAACTGACAAAACCGTAGGATAAGAAAGGTACAACTCCATATAATTCCCACCACCAGAATTCGGTATCCCATCCCCTCCCCCGATAGCTTTCCTATTCTTTATCCCTCTGGGAGTATGGACCCAAGGTTATTATGGGGTGCAGAAGGTGGAAGGTCTGACTTCTATAATTGATTCCCCTCTGAACATGAGTGTTGACAGGTTGATCCATACTCCCAGTCTGTCGCTTTCTTTCTCTAGTAGGGCAAGGATCTGGGGGAAGTGGAGCTCCAGGACACTTTGGTGGGATTGTCTGCATAGGACTTCTACTAAGGCTATTGTGACTAAGCTCAAACCTGGGTCACACACATGGCAAAGCAAACACACTATCCAAATGAGCAATTTTGTCATTCTTGTGTATTTATTTTTGTAAGAGAGTTAGATATTAGACCCCAGCTCTGTTCTGGCATATGATAATGCTTGGTATTGAGCCTGGGGCCTTTGGGGCTTAGGCAGTCAAGCCTTGTGGTTTACCACAGAGCAATCTCTTTGGCTCCAGGGATTTTCTTGATGAGGCCCATGTGTAGGCAGCAGGAGATGCCCAAAAGGTTTGTTAGCAAGTAAGTTGAGGTTTGGAGATTTGCAGGATGTCATCAGATGCTTCTGAGAGGTGAAGTATGATGGAGAACTGGGAAGAGGCCAGCCAGCTTGCTACAGAGACTTTGGTTATGTCATCAGTGCAATCTAATAAAACAGGGCAGATGTGGTTCAGAGGAAGGAACTGCTTGCTGCAAGGCTAGGATATGTTTCCCATCACCTCAGTGGATAAAGAAAGGGAAGAGAGAAGATTGTTCCATTAGATGATTTTTTTTCTAGAACTGACAAAATTTGAGAAATGGAGGAATCAACAGTGGAGTGAAAAAGTGCAGACTTACAAGAAAGGGGAGCATCTTGGGTGCAGTGAGATCCAGAGCAAATGGGACTTAGGGTATCAGGGACATAAGGGACAGAGGGAGGGGACCCCCAGTTACTAGAAGCACTTGTGGAAAGGATTGTATGATGTGGCTATTGCTTTTTGAGAGAATACTCCCCACCCTTTATCCCCATGTACTCTTTTGTGTCTCCCTGCTCCTGCATAAGATGGGTTGCTCCAAGTTGTCACTAAAATCTGAGGTGTTAAGGACACTTGGCAGGTCATGCAACCTGAGGACATTGTCCTCCTAGGGGCTGTGCTGGAAGGTGGTGTCAGAAACACCTTGCGGCATATTTTGAGTCAGCAGGTGCTATTGCCTCATGGATTTCAGCTTTTAGTCTTTTACTAAAGCTGCAAAATCACATTATCCCATTGATTATTAGATCACTTTCATTCCCCCTCACAATCACAATTGCATCCCCATATATATGTAGCTACTCACACAGGAAAATCAGTTTTAGTGACACTTGCTTCCGTTTCTTTCATAAATCCTGTGTTTTATGAGATAATGGAAGGGAAGCATCTAATTTTGATCTAAGACAAATGAAAAGTGAATGTGTTTCTGCTGGTCAGTCATGCCCATTACTTAAAGGGGAAAGAATGATCTCTGGACTCCTCTTCTTAGAATGAAAGGAGGCCAAAGTAACCCTGGATTTTTCAAGAGCAAAGCATTAGCTGTAATGCGCTGTAAACAAATAGTAAACACAGCTTCCCTTTAGTAGAACATCTTCAAATATCAACTGGGTATAAATCAGTGCCTGTGAGCTGCATGTGGAAATCTTCACACCATATCCTCTTTGAAGGAACAGAATCAAACTCTGGGCCGGCTATCTTGTCGGCAGAAAGTAGAATAGCAATTTCTTCCATCAAAGAAATATATATTGAGTTCCCACTACCCACAGAGATGGAGAAAACACATTCTGTGCTCTTGAGCAGATGGCATGTTCTAGTTGAGGAAGCACATATGTGTACTAGATTGTTCCAGGTGCCACGATAAATGTAATTATGAGCTTAAGTGGTAGCACTGGTATAGGGTGTGTGTGTGTGTGTGTGTGTGTGTGTGTGTGTGTGTGTGTGTGTGTGTGTGTGTGTGTGTGTGTGTGCATGTGTACCTGTGTGTTCAGATAGCAAGACGGGGGGGGGGGGAAGGAAAATGAATTGCAATCCCCAAGGAGAGAAAAGGAAGAAAAGATGGCTTGCTGATCTTTCCCTGGGACTCATCTTCCTCCAAAATTAAATACAATCTCAATGTAATATGGGAAACTCTTAAGAAAAAAAAAAGATTTATTTACAAGACTCTGAGAGATAGCATGGCTGTTACGTTAAAAGCCTTTTGTGCCTAAGGCTTCACTCTGGGGTCCCAAATTAATCTGGAGCATCACCCTTTGCTAGAGCTGAGCAGAGCTCTGACTTTTTAAAGTTATTTAGTCATATATTAGAGAGTAAGGAGAGGAGAGGAGAGGAGAGGAGAGGAGAGGAGAGGAGAGGAGAGGAGAGGAGAGGAGAGGAGAGGGGAGGGGAGGGGAGGGGAGGGGAGAAGGGAAGGGAAGGGAAGGGAAGGGAAGGGAAGGGAAGGGAAGGGAAGAGAAGAGAAGAGAAGAGAAGAGAAGAGAAGAGAAGAGAAGAGAAGAGAAGAGAAGAGAAGAGAAGAGAAGAGAAGAGAAGAGATTGAGGACCACATGGGACACCATGCCTCCAAGTCCTATACTCTAAAGATGTACTACCTCACAAATACAGTACTTTTTCAGCTCAACTGAAGCTAAAGGAATCTCTTTGCTTGATCTTATTGATGTATTGATGGTTTACAATATTTGAGATGTTAGAGATATAGCTTCATAGTCGTGTGTGTGTGTGTCCATCCACATCCAACACCAAAGTATCTGTGCCATCACACCAAATGGAATTTTTACCTCCATTCCTCTTTACAGGAAATTTTGTTGTTGTTATCTTCTAAAAATATGTTCATTTTCATAATTGTGTTAGGGATAGAAACAGAAATAAATTGAGAAGGAAGACAGAGATAGAGGTGGAAAAGGAAAGAGAGACACTTGTAGTACTGCTTCACCACAGCCAAATCTTCCCCCATTATAGTTAGAGACCAGGGGCTTGAACCCTGATCCAGGAGATTAAACCCTGGTCCTTGTGCATTGTAATATGTGTACTCTACTAAGTGCACCACCATCACCCAGCCCTCTATGGGGATTTATCTGAAATATATTAGACTGGCTGGCTGACCATTTTGGGGTATCTCACTGATCTTCTCTTAGTGGCCCCAGCACCCAGTCTACACATCCTTTCTCTGTGTGCACTTATACGACTGCTTGAGTTTCTCACCTCCTTATTTTCAGGTTGGTGAGGTGACCCTTGGTCCAAGACAAGAAAGAAAACAACTTAGCAACATCTCATAAGGCTGCTGGAGCTGCCACTATAAGACACAGATTGGAGAGCTCTTCGACCCTGGACCACTCTGTGTCTGCTGGCAGACTGAAGAGACACAGTTGGAGAGATGGCTTTTAAACTTCCCTTCAGCTAAAGACATTCAGAGACCCTGTTTTCTTGGACTTCCTATCCAAAGTCAACCCCATGTGAAAAAAGCTGTGTTTTCTTCAGGTTTTACCACAGAAGGCAGATTATAATTCTATGTTAAGATTGTCCCCCAAACCTAAGCCCTACATTATGTTTCTCTGTTGAAATTGCCTTTGGATGATTAGGGAATGATTAGGGGAGGATCATCACACACACACAAAAATTAGTGATATCTTTTAATCTTTAATCTTGTTCATTAAGCCTTTCCTGAATGAATGCAAACCTTTGAACCAAAGCATTTATTTCAGCTTTAATTCACGGTGACCCATTATGTCTTCCTTGGGGTTTGCTGCAGCAGAATTATAGCAAAACAAGTTAATTATTATAGAGTTGATATGACAGATCTGGAAGATAAGACTAGAATGGGGTCTTTGGAGGGAATATTATTTCTCATTGTAATAGGTTTTCAGTGTTATTAAGAGTTAGTACACAGTGGTTCCTATAACTGGGTGAGTTACGTAAAGGCTAATGTCAACACTAGGTATCATTTAGAAGAGATACAGAGAAATATTTTCTGTTTCTTAAATGTCAGAACCATTCTTCATCCATCAGGTAATAATTTTTCAATTTTCTTTTCACAAATACTGTACCTTGTCAGGCCGACTGAAATCATAATTGATTTCATGGCTATGAAACCATGGGAAGCCAGAGCACGTTATTATATGATAAAACTTGAAAATATGAGTAAGACACCACTTCCCTAAGAACCACAAGATCAATAGACAACTGAAGCAGGTAGAGCTGAACTATGCATTTACTAAAGGATCTTGGCTTTGGATGATTGTCAGTTGGCAAAGAAGGAGTATTAACAATACCTTTAGCCCATCTGTATGTGAGCTGTCGGGCTCAGGCAAAAATTAATAAAATCACGAGCCCCTTGGAATATACCTAAAATGGACCTGCTAGTTTTTTCCAAAATGGAGACCCCAAATCTCATCTGCTATATTCTTACCTTTAGGTTCCTGATTATTAAACAGTTTGTTCTGCTTTATATCTTAATGCTTTTTCAGCCACCAAGTTGCAGAAGCTACCATGATGCTAACTTTACGACCCCACCAATATGTCCTGGAACCCCACCTTTCCAGAGCCCTGCCCCAATAGGGAAAGATGGGGACAGGTTGGGAGTATAGATAGACCTGCCAATGCCCATGTCCAGAGGAGAAGCAATTACAAAAACCAGACTTTCCGCCTTCTACACCCCATAATGATCCTGGGTTCATGCTCCCAGAGGGACAAAGAATAGGAAAGCTATCAGGGGAGGGAATTGGGATTTGGAGTTCTGGTGGTGGGAATTGTGTGGAATCGTGCCCCTCTTATCCTATAGTCTTGTCAGTGTTTCCATTTTATAAAAAAAACATTTTTTAAAAAAAGAATAGAGAAGCTTCCAATGCAGGGGATGGGATACAGAACTCTGGTGATGGTAATTTTGTGGAATTGTACGCCTCTTATCCTAAGGTCTTGTAGATAGTTATTAAATCAATAACAAAAAATAAATGTAAGAAAAAGTAGTCTTAAATGACCACCAAGGACTCAAAAGCATTGCTCTGTAAAAAATATATATATATATGGTACTTTGAATTAAATGTCAAAGACAACTACATGGGAAACACTAGAGAGCATGAGAAGTAGAGAAGAAATATATATTTTTTATTTAAGAAAGGAGACATTAACAAAACCATAGAATAAGAGGGGTACAATTCCCATAACCCGATCTCCACATCCCACCCCCTCCCCTGATAGCCTTCCCATTCTCTATCTCTCTGGGATTATGGATCCAGGGTCATTGTGGGTTGCAGAGGGTGGAAGATCTGGCTTCTGTATTTGCTTCCCCACTGAACATGGGCGTTGATTGGTGGATCCATACTCCCAGTCTGTCTCTCTCTTTCCCTAGTAGGGTGGGGCTCTGAGGAAGAGGAGCTCCAGTACACATTGATGGGGTCGTCTGTCCAGGGAAGTCTGGTCAGCATCTCGCTGGCATCCGGAACCTGGTGGCTGAAAAGAGAGTTAACATACAAAGCCAAACAAATTGTTGAACAATCATGGACCTAAAGACTGTAATAGTGCAGATGACGTGTTGGGGGTATTCCCTGCATGATCTTGTGTACTTCTGCTTTCAGGTATATATTTTCCCCCTAGTTTATGGGCACGGGTGAACCTATGCTCTATCTCAGGGGACCTGGACTATATCTAGGTTTGGGAACTTTATTGGGGAGTGGAACACCTGGAATGGAATTAGAGAATACTATGAAAGGAAAGGTCTCATCCGAGTGATGAAGCTGAAGGGTTGTCATTCCACACCTGAAGTCTCTGGTCACAGTCTGAAGTGAAGCATGCTGGGGTGGCACAAGAAATATTTTATTTCACTAATGTAACACTCTATTACCAAACTTATCATCTTTTGGAGTTTTGACAGAAAGTTAGTTGTTCCAGGAAAGCTTGTCTTTGCACATTCATGAAGAGTCACCATAAAATAACTTGGAGTAAAAGCCATTTTCCAGATAATATATGGGTGAGTTAAGGTCACAGAAGTGTGAAATGGTGAGATTCTACTGTTTTTGATCTCCTGACATCTAGAACATTGTTGAAATTCTCAAGGTATCATCCTTATGGTAAATTAAAATAAGACAAGATATTCCAATAACCATATTCCTCAGCTGAAAACAAATAATTTCCTTGTCATTTTCATTGGTTCTGCTTCTCCCCTTCCTCTCAATCAACCATTAACAGATAAAATGCCTAGAAGCAATGGCAATGTCAGGCAGCAGTCTTCAGGTATCATGTAAGTAACTGGAGGGTGGTGGTGGTGTCCCTGGTGATTTGTAGGGCCCCAAATACTTAACCTTTGAATTTTCTCTAAAAGTGTTGGACTGCAGTCAACATATTCCCTAGTCATAGATAAACCTTCAGTGGAAGCTTGGAGAGGGGCTTCTTTTATGTAGGAAACAGAAGTCTATCCACTAAGTGTCTTCTTGATACAAGTCATCCACTATCAGTAAGGCCAATGTGAGAAGGACAAGTTCGGCTTTGAAGTTCCTCTCTCCACTGTAGGAATCACAGTATTTTCTTTTCTGTACCCTATAGAGCACCTTCAATCATCGGGCTATACTTCCCAGCTTTATTTTTCAAGGGCTGATATCAGTGGGTCAGGGTGATGTTAAACAGTGTTTTGTGACCAACACTCCTGAAGAAGCATGTGTGGGAGTCTCTGTAATGATGTGTAGTTGTCCCTCTGTTAGAGATGCACAATGCCCATCAGTGCTACAGGTCCTAAGCCCTGTTGTTACAAGTGACTATGTCTTTTATGGAACTCAGATTTCAGTGTGAGATTTTCCCTGCTGATTTGACCATAGAACACTTCCTTTTGCATAGTAGGTGAGAATGTACTTACTGCTCCAGAGTTCAGCTGCAGATAAAGAGGGTCTTACCCAAAGACATAAAAGCATTCTGACTTAGAAATTCTGTGTGGGTTGGCACCTTCTTGCAGATTTGTGATTTCTCACAACACATCTGTTCAGATATGTAACTTAATTTTTTTCTGTATAGCTGATCTCAACCTGCTTGTCAATCCCCTTGATGGAGGAAATTGCTACACCTCGCCTTATTAAGATGACTCAGTCTCTTCTGCTGGAAACTTAATTTCTTTTGGGTAATTCATTACTCATTTGCTTCTGCATTTCAGCCTAGTCCTTTCAAAGTTTAGGATCAAGGCTGTTTTCAACTCCCCGCTTACTTATTCCTCTCCTCCTCCTCCTCCTCCTCCTTCTCTCTCTCTGTCTCCAGGGTTATCATTGGAGCTTGGCATCTGCACTACAAATCCACTGCTGCTGTGCCCCCCTTTTTTTTAGATAAGAGAGAAAAACTAAGAGAGGAGGGAGGGAAGGATAGAGAGGGACAGATAAAGATAAACACCTGCAGACCCGCTTCACTGCTTTTTGAAGTGAGTTCCCCCCACCACAGGTGGGGAGCTGGGGGCTCAGACTGAGATCCTTATGTGGGTCCTTGTGCTTTTTACTGTGTGCTTAACCTGGTGTGCCACCTCCCAGCCCCCTTTCCTATTTCCTTTTCTCCTCTTTCACACATTTTCCCACTTCTCTCTCATCCTCTTCTCTTTTCCACTTCTGTTCTTCCTTCTTTGGGGAAATCTGCAGTTCTACAGGTCAGCACTGTTCCACATTGAGAGGGAAGAGCATGTCAATACAAAACCATGGTATCCCTTAGAATATTGCAGGGAAATTGTATTTGTTAAAATTCCTTTCCCTGCTGGGCAAAGTACGCTTAGAGCTGAAATATAGAGTGGCTGACTAAACACTGTCACTCTTCCAGGTAACATCAACAGATAAGCAAAAAAAAAAAAAGTGCTTTAATGTTGAAGGAAGAGTAAAATCCAACATATTGAATATTTCATCTATATCATCCATAATGCCATGCTTTTGCAGGGGAGTTAAGAAACACGTGAGTTTTAATTATTTTTCATTGTATTATAGGGAGCTTTTACCCAATTTACTTATAAAGCCGGTGAAAACCCCCATATATCAAAGATGACAGCAGATTGAGCAATGGGGAAAAGGTAGTTAAATCTTTTTGTATAAAGTCACATTAAATTAACCCTCAGGAATCTGTTATTTATATGTCGCAGTGTCTGCGTTCATTATTCTGTAATGTGCCTGATATTTGTGATCCTATCTGTGTTCTGTTTCTGTGAGGTTGTTGAAAAAGCAAGCTGGCGTAGATGCGCCTGGAGGGCGCTGTGCCAAGTGAAGTAAGCCAGACAGAGAAAGATAAAATCTGTGAGATCTCATTTCTACGTGGAGTCTGAAATACAAAACAGACACAAAGCAAAGTAAATCAAACTCATAGGTGCAAAGAACTGATTGGTGTTTGCCAATGAAGGAGGGTTGGAGGTGGTTAGATTGGTGAAGGCCGTGAAACGTACAACTTTTCTGTTAGGAAATAAATAGATCATGAGGAAGAAATATACAACAGGGCAACAATGGTTAGTAATAGTGTATTGCATATCTGAAGGCTTTAAAAGAGCAGATCTTTAGTACTAGAAAACAATGTAACTATGATGACAGATGTTAACCAGACTTACTGTGGTGAGGCGATAATTTCATAGTCTTTACAGATATTGAAGCATATCCTGTACTCCTGAAATCGATATTATATATCAATTTTACCTTAACTAAAACGTAAGCTAACAAAAGTGATGCCCTTTTAAAAAAAATAAGAAATTGAGCTTGTGAACTACAACAATAAAAAGACAATAAGGGCAACAAAAAAGGGAATAGATAAATAAATAAATATCTTTAAAGAAATTGAGCTTGTAAAACAGACCAACTATGACAGCAGGAGTTAAGCCCATATTCTCTTGCCACTTTTTCACATAATCATCACCTGAGATATTTAAGCCTCTCTCATCAAGTGTGGAAGATACTGCCCACATTATTGGGGCTCGCTCTTTCCTTCTTTCTTTTTTTTTTTTTCTCTTTTGCCTCCAGGGTTATCGCTGGGGCTTGGCGCCTGTACTATGAGTCCACACAATAGTCTGCAGTGAGTCAGTGTATGCAGCAGGTAAGTAGAAAAACTAAAAAAAGACACAATAAAGTTCACAATGAAGTAATGTCTACTTAGACTTAGATACCTTCCTCACCAACTTCCTATTACAGTTATCTCATTCACTCCAAAGCTGACCTTATCAAAGCAAGGACTGCAAAAGCTGAATAAGGGCAAGAGACTGGCAGACTTTAACAATGACTCTTTAGTCACTATCAGGCCACCCCATCAGCTGGGGCCCTATTCAGGGAGTCCTGAGATTCCCAAACAGACATGATAGGCCTAGATCTCGAATAAATCCCTCTCTCCATTGTTACTGGTCATCTCTATCAGGAACAACACAACAGACCCTTTTGTGCCCCCCCATAGGACCTTGCCCTCAACTTGGATCAACAATGGTACAAAATGTTCCATTCTCTGAAGGGAGGATGGACAACATACTCTATGCTACACCTGAGGAAGATGGGTCCTGATATTGGGGAGGCTTGGAATGTTCCTACTCATGACCACAGAATGTGAGGTCAGATCTATAGGGATGCAGAGGTCACATAGGCTCCTAAGCTGAATATGGGCCCCAGATCACATCAAATTGATGGAGTTGACAGTCAACAATATTTATACACCTTTCTCATATTTGGGAGCTACTCTCTTCCCTGATGCAGCTTTCTGGTTGTTTATGCAGCCATGACATCATCTCCCCAGACAATAACTTGGATCCATCTACATTTCAGATTGCAGGCTCAGGAAAAAAAAAACTAGTATAGCCACAGGCCCTTTGGAATATAACTAAAATAGGCCTACTAGCTATCTACAAAACAGAGAACCCCCAACTCTTCATCTGCACTATTCCAGCCTTTAGGTTCATGATTAGTCAACAATCTGTTTGGCTTTGTATGTTGTCTCTCTTTTCAGCCACCAGGTTCCAGATGCTAGCATGAGGCCGACCAGACTTCCCTGGACAGAAAACCCCACCAATATGTTCTGGAGCTCTGCTTCCCCAAAGCCCCACTCCACTAGGGAAAGAGAGAAGCAGGCTGGGAGTATGGACTGAACTGTCAAGGCCCATGTTCAGCGAGGAAGCAATTACAGAAGCCAGACCTTCCACCTTCTGTATCCCACAATGACCTTGGGTCCATACTCCCAGAGGGATAAAGAGTAGGAAAGCTTAGCACCAAAAAAGCACATGACCCCATCCAAAAATGGGCAGAGGATATGAACAAAACATTCACTACAGAGGAGATCCAAAAGGCTAACAAACATATGAAAAACTGCTCTAGGTCACTGATTGTCAGAGAAATGCAAATTAAGACAACACTAAGATACCACCTCACTCCTGTAAGAATGGCATACATCAAAAAGGACAGCAGCAACAAATGCTGGAGAGGATGTGGGGACAGAGGAACCCTTTTACATTGCTGGTGGGAATGTAAATTGGTACAGCCTCTGTGGAGAGCAGTCTGGAAAACTCTCAGAAGGCTAGATATGGACCTTCCATATGATCCAGTAATTCCTCTCCTGGGGTTATACCCCAAGGACTCCATAACACCCAACCAAAAAGAGGTGTGTACTCCTATGTTCATAGCAGCACAATTCATAATAGCTAAAACCTGGAAGCAACCCAGGTGCCCAACAACAGATGAGTGGCTGAGAAAGCTGTGGTATATATACACAATGGAATACTATGCAGCTATCAAGAACAATGAACCCACCTTCTCTGACCCATCTTGGACAGAGCTAGAAGGAATTATGTTAAGTGAACTAAGTCAGAAAGATAAAGATGAGTATGGGATGATGCCACTCATCAACAGAAGTTGACTAAGAAGATCTGAAAGGGAAACTAAAAGCAAATTGTAAGTAAGGCATCAAAGTAAAAACCCTGTGGTGAGGGGTAGACATGCAGCTTCCTGGGACAGTGGGGGGGTGGGAGTGGGTGGGAGGGATGGGTCACAGTCTTTTGGTGGTGGGAATGGTGTTTATGTACACTCCTAGCAAAATGTAGACATATAAATCAGTAGTTAATTAATATGAGAGAGGGAAAATCAATTGTATGTCTCAAAGCTTTTCAAAACACAAACTGAATCTTTTTAATATATAGGCTGTGTATTTGATATGCGGACTCTCTCAAAAGCCTAGACCAAGTAGATTAGAAGCATCCAATAGCACAGCTATATACAAGATACTGGATACTGTACAGAAAACCATAACAAAAGGACTTTTCAAAGTTAACTCAATTACCAAATAATGTGATGGTAATATTAACTATCCATTGTCTTTTTGAACCCTAAGACAGCAGGAACCTCACATCTCCACTATAGAGCCCCTACTTCCCCCAGTCCTGGAACCCTTGGATAGGGCCCACTTTCCCGTATGCCTCTCCCAATCCATACCAAATAATATTGCATCCGCCGATCACAACCTAACCAACACAACGATTGCCACCTCAACATGCTTCACCTCAGACTGTGTCCAGAGACTTCACGTATGGAATGACAACCCTTCAGCTTCATTACTCGGGTGAGACCTTTCCTTTTATAGTACACTCTAATTTCATCTCAGGTGGTTCACTTTCTAACGAAGTCCTATAACCTAGATATACACCAGTTTCTGTGAGAGAGAGCTTATGTTCACACGTATCCATAAACTACTGCAAAATATATACCTGAAAGCAGAAGTACACTAGAGTTTGCAGTGAGTACCTCCCTAACACTTCCTCTCCACTGTTCCAAGCTTTGGGCCCATGATTGCTCAACGATTTGCTTGGCCTCGTATGTTAACTCTCTTTTCAATCACCAGGTTCCAGATGCCACCAGGATGCTGGCCAGGCCCGTGGATTGAAGACCCCACCAATGTCTCCTGGAGCTCAGCTTCCCCAGAGACACACCCTACTAGGGAAAAAGAGAGGCAGACTGGGAGTATGGACCGACCCGTCAACGCTCATGTTCAGCGGGGAAGCAATTACAGAAGCCAGACCTTCTACCTTCTGCAACCCTCAATGACCCTGGGTCCATGCTCCCAGAGGGATAGAGAATGGGAAAGCTATCATGGGAGGGGGTGGGTTATGGAGATTGGGTGGTGGGAATTGTGTGGAGTTGTACCCCTCCTACCTTATGGTTTTGTTAATTAATCCTTTCTTAAAAAAAATAATAGGAAAGCTATCAGGGTAGGGGATGAGATACAGAGTTCTGGTGGTGGGATATGTGTGTAGTTGTACCCCTCTTATCCTATCGTTTTGTCAGTTTCCTTTTTATAAATAAAATTTTAAAAAAACTAACATAAACGTGAGAGTAACACTAAATACAGGGCCAAGCCCCTTCTGAGGTGAGAAAGCAGTCCTAGGCCTCCATATCTGACAGAACAGGAAGTCCAGGTGACAGAGTGGTCCCACTTGCACTGTCTCTGAGAAGCTAGATAATTTTTTTACATCGAGTCCATGAATAACTTGAGGTGGGAACTGAAAACTCCCTGAGTTTGACTTATGATATTTATCTTTGTATTTTGTGAACACTTTTTCCCCTCAGAAGGTTCTTCAGTTTTATCAGATTTTCAACCCTGGATCTTTTTCACAACCTATATATAACCAATAAGAAGAGCTGCTGTGGTATAGTCTCTGCAAGAATCCTTTTGCTTCCTCTCTTAGAGACAATATTTGGAGAGCAAGATGCCTTCATCTTTCTCCACCCTCACCCTCAATGCTGACTGTTCCAGTCTGGGCAGTTTGTGCTCTTGACATAGACCTTGCTCCCATTTTCAAGCTGCCTTCTCACAAAGTCTGTCCATACTGCAGCCCACTTAGTCTGCCTCTGTGGCTCTGGCCACCTGTTCTCTGCTGCCCGCATATGTTCAGGTGTACAGGGACCCATAAGGATTTCTTTCCAGCAAGTAGTTAGGCCATCTCCATAGGGGAAAATTGTTGAGTAGTATGCCAGCTCTCCCAGCTTCTGTCTCTAATCCTGCTTAACTAAGCACCGGCATGCCTGTATGGCATTGGTTTGATCCCACTCAAAGCTGCGGTCTATTTACATAAATCACTAACTAAGCACCACCCTCCCTCCAGGGCATTGGTGGTTCTGTGGTAGAATTCTCGCCTGCTCCGCCCCTTCTCCTTGTCACACCCTGATTTTCCACCACTCTCTTTTCGCTCCACCCTCTCTATATCACATCCTGTTTACACCCTACTTGGCAAGTATATATAAGGACAGGTTTGTGAGTTTTCAGTTTAGTTTAGTTTTAGCATAGTTTGGTTTAGATTGTGCTGCATCCTACATGAATAAAGAGATACTATGTACAGCTCAACCATGAGTCCCTGGTCGTCTGACTCCGCCCACGAAGCCAGCCCAACAGAAAATGTCAACCATGTCTCTGCCTGTGGTTCAAGAGTGGCATTGGAGTGTTGGCTCATTCCAGTGTACATACAAGTCTATGGTTTTACTTTTAGATCTCTGAAATGACCTTTAGAAGGAGAACACACATATAAACTCTGTCTCTCTCCCTCTCTCTCTCTCTCTCTTTCACACACACACACACACACACACACACACACACACACACACACACACACACACACACACACACACTACTCAGTACCAGAGATTTTTACATCCAGAGAACAGCTGATTTTCACTCAAGAGTCTGAACCTTGTATAATGCATTGCCCCTCAGCTACATGGTGTTCTGCATGGATGATTAGAGGGTGGGTATTGGCAGGGTGAGGGAAAGTAGAAGGAAGAGCCTATAAATTTATGAGTTAAGGCTATGAGGAAGTCGTCCGCAGGGGTGAGGCAACTGAACTGAATTTCCTTTCAGTACTTTTATATACTTTATTGAGTTGACTCCGGTGTGTCTGTTTTATCATCTAGCAGAGCTTTAGGGATACACTCAACACCTCCATGTGTATGTCTGACTCATCATACCCCCACCAAAGTTCTAATGTCACCCACCATGAGACCCCTCTACCTATTCTATCCTTTCTCCTAATGTGATATATCCTTCTGACTCTTTACCTTAGCACAGCATCCATTTGAATCTGGGTCTTCATTGACAGCAAGTTGTAATCATGGCTGCTTCCTGCTTGGTCCTTTCACATTCCATCTTGCAGTAAGGACGGGGGCAGAGCAAGAGGTTGGTTTTTAATATTCAGCTACAGGTGCTTAGCTGACAATGACAGGAAGGGAGTACCTATTACCAGCCAGCTGCCAGGAGTATCCACATTACAGCAGAAACCGTTTTTGGAGAAGGCTGGAATGACTACTTGGGTAGACCCACAACATTGTGGGAGATGAGGGAAAGTGAGTCAAAAGAAGGGAGTGTGTGAAAAGCAGCTAGAAGCCATAAAGCAAGGTCACTTGGGCATCTTGTGCTCTTCCTTATTATCTTCCATTCAACAAGATGTGGAACCCATAAATCAAAGAAAAGGACACCCCTAAACCTCCAGTTAGTTTATCATGCAACTGGACTGAGGTTCTCTCTATCAGAGAACAGTCACATCCCTTCCCTGTACCAACAAGGCATGTGAAAAAAAGGAAAGGAGAAACCTGACTTTGCTTGGGCGTATCTGTACACGAGTTTCCGAGGTGCAAACCAAGTTACACACATTTCCAGGAGGTTCCATAAGAATAGGAGAACCCCCAAATCTTCATCTGCAATATTCTTGCCTTTAAGTTCATGATTAGTCAACAATTTGTTCTGCTTTATATCTTAACTCTTTTTTTCAGCCACCAAGTTCCAGATGCTACCATGATGCCAACCTGGCTTTCCTGGGCAAACAACCCCACCAATGTGTCCTGTAACCCCACCTCCCCAGGGCCCTGCTCCACTAAGGAGAGTTAGGCTGGGAGTATGGATCAACCTGCCAATGTCCATGTTTATCGGGGAAGCAATTGCAGAAGCCAGGCCTTCCACCTTCTGTACCCCATAATGATCCTGGGTCCATACTCCCAGAGGGATAAAGAATAGGAAAGCTTTCAAGGGTGTGGGGGATGGGATAGGGTGTTCCGGTGGTGGGAACTGTGTGGAATTGTACCCTCTTATCCTATGGTCTTGTCAATATATCCATTTTATAAAGAAAAAAAGAAAAGAAAAAAGGAGAGAAACACTATGTCTCAGAGTGGTCTCAGTCTTGCTGGCAGCTGCTAGAATTAGGAAATGTGCAAGGAGAGAAAGAAAGAAAGTAAAAATGAATGAATGGAGATCAAGGCAGCTGAAAGGCGTACACTTTTAGAGAGCTCAAAAGATAAAAAAAAATATATCATTCTAGTGTGAAACGTATCTTAATGAGCAACACTCAATCAATGGAAAGTGACAGACGGGATAATTTAAAGTTCAAGCTTCCATCTCCTGTTTCTCTGTAAAAAAGAGACCCAACTTTTTGATAATTTTTTTTTGCTCAGCTATAATATTCTGCTGCATAAAGAAGACTGAACACCGCATACCACATTAATATGTTATTGGCATCTTTCTTTTTTCATATCTTACATGTTGATTGTAAAACCGTCCAGAGAGACTGATAGCTGTAATATATTACAGTTTCTCAACTTCAAATTAATTTCATAACAGCACAGTAGAGCCGGATACTCTCTGCTCCAAGAAGTAACTCAAAATAGGTAATATTCTTTTTCTTTGCTCCTTTGAAACCCCAGGTCTGGTTATTTTCTTTATTGGATAACCTATCTAGACTTTGCTTCCTTATGATCCATTACCTGCTTCGTAATTACCACCTCCTCTGAAATGACCAATTCTCCAGCAGGTAGATTGAATGCTTCTCTGCACATGCCCCCGGGGTGAGCTGCACAGAGCATCCTAAGAGCAGGGGAACTATGTGTGAGCTGTGAGATCCACGTCTGCATAATTCCCATTTCACAGCCAGTGTCCCAGCTTGAGTAGGTGGGCTCCTGTGGACAAAGCCTCAGTCAGTGACCGCATGAAGGAAGAAGCCAAGGCAATTTCCAAGGAGTACAAGAGCATTATCTGGAACTCTTTGAAATTATACCCTTTTCCTGGCCCCCAGCCCCAGCTCCTGCTCCCCTCCCCCAAGAGTGTGTAAGAGCACTTTGTTCCTTCTCCATCACGTGGGGGAAAGGGTTGTGAAAAAAGGGACTTGGCATCTTCTTCTCTTACTTTGAGTCTCAGGATATCTGTAGGTGCCACAATACAAGGACCAATAGTGGGGTACATTTGTCCACATCTCTCCTTGAGAGCCGCACTGCCCAGTATGTTTGCCACCAGTCTCTTGTGATTACTTAGACTGAACTTACTTAAAATTCAATGAAATGAAAGAGTTAAAGGTGGCTGTTCAGTGGCACACCCAGCTGAAAGCACATATTACCTTGCACAAGGATCCAGGTTCAAGCCCAAGCCACCCCCCACATTGCAGAGGAAAGCTATATGAGTGGTAAAGCAGTAATGCAGGTGTCTTTCTTTCTCTCTCCCTCTCCCCTCTCAATTTCACTCTGTCTTGTAAAAACAAAAAAAGAAAGAAAGAAAGAAAGAAAGAAAGAAAGAAAGAAAGGGGTCCACCAAGAGAGGCAGATCTGTTGTGCAGGCACTGAGCCCCAGAGATCACCATGGTGTTAATTAAAATAAATGCAAATAAAAAGAGTTAGCATTATGTTGTGTTAAAATTCTACCCCTCGCACCAAACTAAAAGATTCTGGGGTGGGTGGGGAGAATACAGGTTCAAGAAGAATGACAAAGGACCTAGTGGGGGTTGTATTGTTATATGGGAAACTGGGGAATGTTATGCATGTACAAACTATTGTATTTACTGTTGAATGTAAAATATTAATTCCACAATAAAGAAATTTAAAAAAATTCTACCCCTCTGGGCCAGGTGGTGGTTTACCCACTAGAGCATACCATGCTCAAGGATCTGGGTTCAAGTCCCCTGATCTCCATCTGCAGGGAAGAAGCTTCACAAGCAGTGGAGCAGTGTTGTAGATGTCTCTCCTTCTCTTTGTCTCCCACTCCCTCTCTGTCAGACTCTGTCATGAAAATCTGGTCTCTAGGAACTGTGCAAGCACCATGCTCCAGTGACAATCCCTGTGGGAAAACATTAACTCCCCTGTCACATCAGCTTCCTTTCATGTCCTCCATAGCAGAGTGGCTGTATGTTAGAGTGCAGATCCAGAATGTATTTATCCACTGTTGGGCAGTACGTCAGGGATAGCCTGAGGGTGCTTCTTCCTGACCAAGTGCTCTCTGGGTTGGAGAGAACTGGACTGGAGCCAACCTAGGCTGCTGCGTGGGCGTGCTGGGCCAGTGTCGCAGGAGAGAGACTCGAACTCTCTCTAGCCGGAAGGCAATCCCAAGTGTGTCCAAACAGAAGAGCAGCTGTATATATACTCGCCAAGTAGGGTGGAAACAGGATGTGTCATAGAGAGGGTGGAGCGAAAAGAGAGTGGTGAAAATCAGGGTGTGACAAGGAGAGAGGCTGGAGCAAAAAGACAGCATGAACCAGTGGGGATTAAACCAATGCCCTGAAGGCAGGGTGGTTCTAGTGGTTATGTAAATAGACGGCAGAGCTAAGCAGGGGGAAGCTGGCATACTTCCCAACAATCCATTGCATACTTCCATTGCAGAGTTGTTAGGCAGAGTTGTCAGACAGCCCTGAGTTAGGCCCCCTGCTGACCCTGATCTCCAAAGGGGACCAGTGTATTAACTAGTTGCACTATGAAGGTATTTCAGGGCTAAATTTGCAGGGACAAATATTAATTGTTTTGGTAGAGTACAATGCTCTATGAAGTGAACATCTTTGCATCTCTGGGTTACCTCAGCAGTCTCGATTTTACAAGTATATCCCGAAGGAATTCTTAGAAAATGTCTCATACAACTATGTAAGGCAAAATAAAAAGCCAGGGAGGGAGAGCAAGGTAGAGGAGTTTCAGTGTATCTAAATGCATAATTAAATTTTTTTCTACCTACATTTCCGTATAAAGATCACATTCCTGGATGGTCTTTGGATTATTTGATTAAGAAAATACCATTACTGAAATGGTAAAAATAAATTATTGTGATGAATAATAGTAACCTAAAGCTCATAGTTTGAGTTAATGTTTACTGTTTCATTCAATAAATATTGTGAAGCATCCACCATGTGCCAGGCTCTCTTTCAGGCCTTTGGTGATGCATCAGAAAAGTAACAGGGACTTCTGTCCTATAGAAACTTGCATCCTAAAAAACAGAGGTAGCCATAAAGTGTTTTGGTCCACACTCCCAGGGGGATAAAGAATGGGGAAATTTACAATGGAGTGGGATGGGACATGGAACTCTGGTGGTGGAAACTGTATGGAATTAAACCCTTGTTGTCTTACTATCTTGTTAATCATTAAATCACTAATAAAAAAGAGGGGGGGAAAGGGAAACAAAAAACTGAGGTAGAAAGTAACTAGTAGGATCAGACAGTAATGTAACAGGTTGTCTGCATATGTTCTCATGAGCAAAGACCTGGGTTCAAGCCCCTAGTCCCCACTTGCAGGGGGAAAGCTTCACAATCAGTAAAGCAGTGCTGCAGATCTCTCTCCCTCTCTCTCTCTCTTTCTCTCTTTCTCTCTTTACACACACACACACACACACACACACACACACACACACAACACACAGAGATACCTCCTTTTCCTTCCCGATTTATCTATGTCTACGTGATGAAATAAAATATTTAAAAGTATTCAAAAAAGAAAGTAACTAGGAAACATCATAAATTAGGAACTATATGGTATATTTGGGAGTGGCAGTTGTCATTAAAAATAGAGCACATTAAGGGCCAGCCACAGGATTTGGTGGCCATGTCAGTGGTTCTGGCAGACCTTTGCGGCTCCATCTTTCCAGTAGGTGAAATCCCGATTTCATAGGTATATAAACTAAATCCCAAGTTGGCCAGAATTCCCATATACACAGCCACTTACATCATCAGCTGTATCAGTAAGGAAGCCATAGCCAGAGTATATAGTCACACACTTTTCATGGAGCTTCTTTACTAGAAAGTGACAAGGCAGAATCTGCTGCCCTGGATCCCAGTAATTCTATTTCAGGGTGTCTGTTATCTGTCAGGATAGGCTGTGCTATGTTGTTGTGGTTGTTGTTGTGGTTGTTTTAAATAGATATTTCTATTTTGTTTATTGCCTGTGAAGCGACTCCCCCTGCAGGTGGAGAGCCAGGGGTTCGAACTGGGATCCTTAACACTGGTTGTTGTGCTTTGCACCGCTTACACTAAACCCACTAAACCGCCCGACTCCCAAAATTATTTTTTAAAATATCATTGCTTTACCCCTAGAAAAGCTGTTTCTATATTTATGTATTCTCAACAAAAGAGTTGCTCCTCACAATATGAAGAAACCCCACAGAGACCTGAGTGCAAGAAGACAGACATATGAGAGTAAATAGTACAGAGGGTAGAAATCATTGTCACCTGGCCCGCCGCCACGGTTCCCAGAATGGGTTGTATGCACATGCATCTCCTAGTCATTTAGCAAGCAGAGATCTAGGCAACTGCTAGAAAGGGAATTTGCAGAATTAATCAAAGCCCCAAATATATGAACCTTAAGGAGATTAGCTAGATAGGTCTGACCTAATCAAATGAGTTCTTTTCAACAACTTGTCTGCTTTATGTCTTTTTTCAGCCACTGGGTTCTGGATGCTACCACAATGCCAACCAAACTTCCCTGGACAGACAACCCCATCAGTGTGTCCTAGAAGTCTGCCTCCCCAGAGCCCTGCCCCACTAGGGAAAGAGAGAGACAGGCTGGGAGTATGAAACTATCTGCCAAAGCCCATGTTCAGCAGAGAAGCAATTACAGAAGCGGGACCTTCTATTTTCTGCACCCCATAATGATCCTGGGTCCATATTCCAAGAGGGATAAAGAATAAGGAAGCTTTCAAGGGGGTAGAGGGATGGGATAGGGCATTCTGGTGGTGGGAATTATGTGGAATTGTACCCCTCTTGTCCTATGATATTGTCAATACCTCCATTTTATAAATTTTAAAAAAATTTTTAAAAGAGCATGCTCTTCAGCTCCTTGCAGAAGAGGAAATCAGAGTGTTGAAGAACAAGGGAGACTGACCTGTGAGAAGCTCTCTGTTGCTGATCTGACTGTGACTTAAAACCCCCTGACAAGAAGTGTGAGTTGCTAAGAATGACCTCAGGTCCCCAAGCAAGCAGCAAGAGAGCTGGAACCTAGCCCTGCAAATGTGAGGAAATGACTTTTATCTCAGTCAGCTAACTTACAAAAGAACTGAATCCCACATGCAACCCCAATCCTGCTTAGCTCCTTGGTTTGAGTCCTCTAAAGTCTAGAGAAGAGAATCCAGTCTACAGTCACAAGACTGTGTGAGAAATAGCCCAATTGGTTGTAGCCTTTTCATTGATGTGTATCAATCCAGTCTGACTACAGACTCCTGACTTTTACATGTCTACGTGACTACAACCGTGCCTTGTTTTTCTTCAAAAATTAGTTTAGACTTCCCAGCTCCTTCCTAAAATCTCCCATTCCCATTATAGCCACATTATAAACTCAGACTTCCTGGCCAAAAGCCCCTTCCTCAATCTGTCTTCCCCAATATAGCCACATTGTCCTGGCCAGAATCCCCTTCCTTGCACTTCCTTTCCCACTATAGTCCCTCCTAATAGCCGCCCCCAACCCCTTTCCCTGAACATGGTTAGATTGTGAGCCAATTCCCCCTTGCCAAAGGGGAAGAGGACAGGCTGTTCCCATGTCCAGTAATGTATGAAAAGTCTCTGAAGATTGCCTTTGGTGTGCTTGCTGGTTTATACCCTTGCACCCACATATGTGTGTGTGTGTGTGTGTGTGTGTGTGTGTGTGTGTGTGTGTGTGTAAAACTTTTGCTTTGCTCATGACTCTCGGTGTCTCAGTCCTTGTTTTAAGGCATAGGCAGAGTGCATTTTGCACTATTTCCCACAACTGGAATTTGGACCAACAGAAACCGTGACATGATGGATTTGCGTTATTTTAAGCTGTGAGGTTTGTAGCAATCTGTCCGCAACAGTACAAAGTGCACTGAGTTGACTTATATCAAGTACAAAGGCAGGTAGAACTGATCCTCACTGCCCTAAGATGGAGTTGTGGCCACTACTGCCAGTTTATTAAATAAAAAGAGGGAGCAGGGGAGTCGGGCTGTAGCGCAGCGGGTTAAGCGCAGGTGGCACAAAGCACAAGGACCGGCATAAGGAACCCGGTTCGAACCCCGGCTCCCCACCTGCAGGGGAGTCGCTTCACAGGCGGTGAAGCAGGTCTGCAGGTGTCTATCTTTCTCTCCCCCTCTCTGTCTTCCCCTCCTCTCTCCGTTTCTCTCTGTCCTATCCAACAACGACGACAACAACAATAATAACTACAACAATAAAACAACAAGGGCAACAAAAGGGCATAAATAAATAAAAAAAAAGAGGGAGCAGAGTGGTACCAGGAACGATGGTAATGCTTGTGGCTGTGAGTGCAAATTAGAAATGTGGCCAGTTTGCAAAAATTCATCAAGCTGTGTACTTAACCTGTGTTCAATTTTCCATGTACAGGTTATATTTCGTTAAGCTATTAAAAACATACATATAGGGAGTCAGGCAGTAGGGCAGCGGGTTAAGCACTGGTGGCGCAAAGTGCAAGGACTGGCAGAAGGATCCCGGTTCAAGCCCCCAGTTTCCCACCTGCAGGGGAGTTGCTTCATAGGCGGTGAAGCAGGTCTGCAGGTGTCTTTCTCTCCCCCTCCCTGTCTTCCCCTCCTCTCTCCATTTCTCTCTGCCCTATCCAACAACAACGATGACATCAATAACAACAACAATAAAAAAACAAGGGCTACACAAGGGAAAATAATTTTTAAAAAGTACATATAAAAAAGGTAACCAAACTGTCCCTTGGACTTTGTGAGAATTATGGTGGTTGGGGGCGGCACAGAACTCTGGTGAAGGGTGTAGTGATTTTTTTAAAATAACATTTTATATTCACTTGGAAAAGTAAAATAAAAAGGACAGATTGGCAAGGATGCAGAAAAATGGAACCCACACATATTGATGGTGGGGATGTAAAAAAATGGTGCAGACACACTGGAAAACAGTGTAGCAATTCTTCCATAGGTAAAACTTGATGCTACTAGATGATCCAACAATTTAATTCCTAAATACATATCAATATATCTGTGAACTTATTCCCTTGAAATATTTTGATTTTCTACAGCACTGTTAAATCACCAATAAACATAGAAAAAAAAGAATATGTAACCTGCCTTGATGTTGGAATGAAAAAAAAAAAAACATTGTATAGAATATACAATGTTTTTTTTTAAGGTCCACACAAAAACAATACATTTGATTTGTATGTGTAGTTATTTACATTAAAGTTCTATACCTAACAAACAAACTGGAAACAATGATTACATTAGAAGAAGGGAATGGAATTCCATAAAGTTTATGAGGATTCTGTGTTTTTGATAATATTGGGGCATTGATATAGAGCTTTTAGTCACAAAGTGCTTGAGTACTTGAAAGCATGAAGTTAGAAGAAATCATTGAGTATAAGTGGAGCTCCAAATGTTCTCCTTGAACATAGTAATTCTGGCTCAGAGTCCATAAAAATATTCATCAGGAGTTGAAGAACTCTAAGAAGGTCCCAGCCATTTCTCCCATATTGTTCAATAATAGTAGTCACCGATTACTGGAACTGTGTGTGTTCTCTCTCTGGTCCTGTAAAACGTGTTTATATGCATTCTCTCTTTTTAAAAAGTTTTTTTTCTTATCTTTATTAATTTATTGGATAGACAAAGCCAGAAATTGAGAGGGAAGGAGGAAATAGAGAAGGAGAGAGAAAGAGAGATACCTGCAACACTGTTTCATTACTCATGAAGCTTTCTTCCTGCAGGTGGGGACTGGGGGCTTGAACCTAGGTCCTTGTGCTTTGTAACATGTGCACTTAACCAGCTGTGCCACCACCCGGCTCCTTTATATGGATTCTCTATCTAATTCTGTATGCATCCTGTACCAGGTAGCTGATTAGTATCATCTACATTATACAAAGGAGACACTGAAATTATGGAAGTCGATAGAAGTTACTTGCCTAAAATCATACACTTAGGGCATAGGACTGAGATCCAAGCTCAGTGCTCTCTTTCCAGTATAGTTGCTCACTAGTCTGATGATTTTTAAAAAGATTTTATTTATTTATTAATGAGAAAGATAGGAGAGAGAGAAAGAACCAGGCATCACTCTGGTACATGTGCTGTTGGGAATTGAACTTGGGACCTCATACTTGAGAGTCTAGTGCCTTAACCACTGTGCCACCTCCTGGACCACTAGTCTGATGATCTTATTAACTCTTCAGTCTAACGCTCTCGCTCTCCCAACTGAGTTATTTCGGAGGGCGATCTTACTAACTCTTATCTTGGTAGAAGTCACACTAGTGTGAATAATTCACTGGTTTCACTTAATTTGTTAATGTACAAGAATCCTTTTTTTCTCTTTGTATTTCATTTATTGAGAGTGAGAGAGTTAAAGACTAGTGCTCTGCTATTTTATGTGGTGCCATGATTATGTCCGGGACCTCATACATTCAAGGCAGATTTTCTACCACTGAATCAATAATTCCCTGGGCCTATATACACCCCCCCCATCACCAATACTTTACAAATATTAGCCATTTTTTTTAACCACAGCACTGCTCAGCTTTGGTTTATAGTGGTGTTTTGGGGATTGAACTTTGGGCCTTTGGTGACTCAGGCATGGAAATCTTTTTGCATAACCATTATGCTATATCCACAGCCCACCAACTTTTTTTTTCAGACAGAAACAGATTCCCCACCCAGACAGGAGCTAGGTGGTGGTGCATCTGGTTAAGTGCACTTATTACCATGTGCAAGGACCAGGAACAGGAGTTCAGACCCCTGCTCCCCACCTGAAACAGGATGTTTCATGGATAATGAGGTGCATCTTCAAGTGTCTATCTTTCTCTGTCCCTCTCTATCCCTCCTCTCCTCTCAATTTCGCTCTATGTCCTATTAAGTCTAATAGAAAGAAAGGGGGGGAAGTGACCACTGGGAGTGGCCAGTGGCAAAAAAAAAAAAAAGAAAGAAAGGGAAAGGGAAGGGAAGGGATGGGAAAGGCGGTGAGCATAACAAAGAGTCTCACTATGCAAGTGAGCTATCTTGCTATACTCCTTTCCTTGTTTTATTTTTTATTTCATTTTATTTATTTACTAGTTTGCTTTGCCACCAGGGTTATTACCGGGGCTCGGTGCCTGCACAGTAAATCTACAGTTCCAGGGGACCATTTTGTGTTCTTTATTTGATAAAACAGACAGGAATTGTGAGGGGAAGAGAAGATATAGAGGGAGAGAGGCAAGAAAGACCTGCAGTACTAGGTTCACCACTTGTGAACACCCCCCCACATGCCACCACAGGTGGGTAGCAGGGATTCGAACCCAGGTCTTTGCACATGCTCAGCCAGGTGTACTACCACTTGCCCCCATATTTGTTTTAAACTTAAGGAAGGGAATCAGTCCCCTGAGCCCCAAACACCTTGGTGGAGGTGTCCCTTGGCTGTAGGCTGTTGCAGGCACCTCCAGGCATGAGTGGGAGGTCTAGGAGAGTGGTGTTGATTTGGGGAACAGATGCTGCAGCCCAGATAGTTTTGACATAGACATTTCTCGAAGTTCCCCAGGGGTAACTGGCTGTTTAGGATAACTCAGCCCCCTTCTAGGATTCAGCTCAGCCCAGCTTCCAGCCTTTAATATGTGAACTTCAACTTGCTCTAAACCTGATCCGAGTGGATAAACTATATTAATAACCTTGATGCAAGCACTGTGGAGATGGAAAGTGAAATTCCATCCCTGCCCAGGAGATTCCAGTCCTTAAGATTTAAAGGCCAAGCCATCCATCGAATTGCAAAAAGACTTATAATGGAGGCGGCTGAATAGAGCCTGGACTTGACTTGGAATTCACTGAATACCTAGGAGGGAGCCTGAGACCTGACCCCGGGGGCCTGCTCCACAAAGATGCTCAGGTTACTGAGATTAAAGAGCTGCCTGCAGCACTGACCCTGAGCCTTTTGAGGAGGGAAGGGCAGGAGAGGGTATTTGCAATGCACTCTTAATTCTTTGGCTTTGGGGAGCTCCTTACATTCTTTTACAAGAACAATTGCACATATTCCTAAGAGGGGCTCCTGCCTTGTCTTTTCAGATCAGTTGGGGGTCTGTTGGGGAGAGAGGGGAAACAATTCAGGCTGAATCTCTTACTATCAGATTTTTTTTTTAATTTATAAAAAGGAAACATTGACAAAACCATAGGATAAGAGAGGTACAACTCCACACAATTCCCACCACCAAAACTCCATATCCCATCCCCTCCCCTGATGGCTTTCTTATTTTTTAACCCTCTGGGAGTATGGACCCAAGGTCATTATGGGGTGCAGAAGGTGGAAGGTCTGGCTTCTATAATTGCATCCCCCCTGAACATGGGCCTTGACAGGTAGATTTATATTCCCAGTTTGCCTCTCTCTTTCCCTAGTGGGACAGGCTCTGGGGAAGCAGAGCTCCAGGACACATTGATGGGGTTGTCTATCCAGGGAAGTCTGGTTGGCATCGTGCTAGCATCTGGAACCCGGTGGCTGAAAAGAGAGTTAACATATAAAGCCAAACAAATTGTTGACTAATCATGAACCTAAAGGCTGGAATAGTGCAGATGAAGAGTTGGGGGTGGGTGGTTTCTGTTCTGTAGATAGCTAGTAGGCATATTTTAGTTATATTCCAAAGGGCCCATGACTATACTAGTTTTTTTTTTTTCCTGAGCCTGAAATGTGAAATGCAGGTGGATCCAAGTTATTGTCTAGGGAGATGTCATGGCTGCATAAAGGACCAGAAAGCTGGATCAGGGAAGACAGTAGCTCCCAGATATGGGAAAGGTACTCTCAGATTTTATCTGAACATTAAGCTGCAAGTCCTAGTGTATAGCAGCAAAGTGCAAAGGAATTTTAGAGCAGAAAATAACATCTTCAGAGTGGTGTGTGTGTGTGTGTGTGTGTGTGTGTGTGTGTGTGTGTGTGTGTGTGTAAAACTAATTCTTTCTCATTGATGAAATCTGGCTACATCACCTGTCAAGGTGTTGATGAAATCAACACTGACTAAAACGTTCTCAGTTGATATGCAACAATAATATTTCTCTTGAGGGTGTCATGGAATGCACATTGAATGTGGAAGTTAAATCCTATCAAGTCCATATTTCCAGATTGCAACCAGTAAGGAAAAGACTGTTCTCTGTTCAGAACTTGCAACCATCCTGGAAAATTCTTGTTGCTGTTGTTGTTGCTGTCACTGGTAGCTGGCTACTACCACAGCATCTTAGCATCTCAGCTGGCACAGGGCTTGTCCTCGGTAAATGTGCCAGAAGAAACTGTTCATTTGAAAATTCATTAGCTGGCTCTCTTCCAGAAGATTCTGAGACACCAAATGTCACTTGCTGTTTTGACTTGCTATCAAACCGCTGGCAAGATCAGAAACCATGGAAAGATTTAGGGCCAAATGCAGAGTGTCTTAGTTTACATAAACTGTGTCTAGCCTGCTCTCTCTTCTCCCTGAGAAAAGTGTTTATTGACTCAGTCTAAAAATCAAGCAATTTTTCTCCACTAGGACTGCGGATAATGACACAGACTGTACTGTGCTTGTGAGGGCACCCACTGCTCTTGATGGAAGACCCCACAATATCAAGCTCTTGGGACTGATGATGGGATTAGTAAGAGTTGGGGTACTTTTTATCCAACCTCATCAACAATAAATGCTAGGAGCTTTGAGCACAAGGAAAGGCCAACAAGACAGTTTCTATCATCAAAAACTGCTCTCTCAGGGGGCTGGGCGGTAGTGCACTTGGTTAAGAGCACTTAGTGTCAAGCAAGGACCTGCACACGGATCCTAGTTCGAGCCCCTGGCTCCCCACTTGCAGGGGAGTCACTTCACAAGAGGAGAAGCAGGTCTGCAGGTGTCTATTTTTCTCTCCCCCTCTCTGTATTCTCCTCCTCTCTCAATTTCTCTCTGTCCTATCCAACAACAACAAGAACAACAATGGAAGAAAGATGAAGGAGCAGTAGATTAATAGTGCAGGCACCGAGCCCCAGTAATAACCCTGGAGGCAAAAAAAAATTGCTCTCTCTGTGGATGAAAACAGAAAGGAGGGTAGTGGCTACATATTCTAAGTCCCTCCCCTTTCCTTTTCATGTGATTTGTCAATTCATAACTTGTGAAGGGGAATAACTAACATGTGAATAGCTACTCTCCGGAAAAATCTTTATGAAGTGCCTTGGGCACTTGTGTTGGCATTCGGCATGGTGGTTACTAGTGTGGTGAGTAGAAAGAGAGTCATAGCACCCACCAGTGTGCCCTAAGTTGAGTTCCTTCACCCCACCCCTCAGAAATCCCGTTCTTTCACACACAATGTGAAAATCGTAACATCCACCTTGCCAAATGACTACACAAGTATAGCCAGCATGGAGGAGACTTTATGTAACCTGAGAAGCCTAGGACTGACTGGATCTTGGTGTTCATGGACACTAAGGGGATTTATAAAACTTTTTTATTAGTGACTTACAAGATCATAAGATAATATGGGTATAATTCCACACCACTACCATTACCAAAGCTTTGTGTCTTCCCAACCCCCAACGGTAACCTCCATAGTTCTCATAGTTATCGGTTATATATATATATATATATATACATATATATAATATATTATATATAATATATATAATATATATATATTCTTTTTTCAAGTTCATGTACTTTAATTCTCTATATTCCACTTATGAGTGAAATCCCATCGTTGTCCTTCCTTTTTACTCTTCCCTCTCAGATAAGAGAAATAGCAACTAACTTCCTCGGGTGTTCTCCAAAATCTCTTCCCTCTTGGTGATGGTGCAAAACAAAGGTTTCTTGTCACAAAATTTCCAGGTCCCAGTGGATCTGGGGTTCAGAGACCTCTGGTCATCTTTCCCTAACACTTCCCCTTTTGGGATTATAGACCAAAATTATTTTTGGAGTGCAGAAAAAAAGGAGTTCTGACTTCTGTAATTGCTCCTATGCTAGACATAGGCATTGGCCGTGTGAACCATGCCCACCAAGAGAATTTTTTTTTAAATGAAGACACTGGCCTGGGAAGTGGTGCAGTGGATAAAGTGTTGACTCTCAAGCAACAGGGTCCTGAGTTCAATCCTCTGCCTCACATGTGCCAGAATGATGCTCTGGACCATTTTATCTTTCACCAATTACTAAATAAGTCTTTTTAAATGAAGAGGCCGACTTTCTAACCTCCCAAAAGGTTGTTGCTTAATAAAATAGACCAAGTGACTTTCAATTTTTTTCAAATAAGAAAGGTATCAGATCATGTGAGTTATATCCCAGTGTGATATGTCTTGTTCTTGTTAGCAAAGTCATGGCCACTGGTCTCTCTTTGTTAAACTCTAGACTCTGGGAATCACCCTTGATCTTCTTCAGTCTCTTCAAAGGATAGATACACACACACACACACACACACACACACACACACACACGGGGGGGGGGGAGAGAGAGAGAGAGAGAGAGAGAGGATAGAGATAGTCTCTGCCCCTCAGCTGCTTTAGGGTGAAGACAATGTATGTTTAGATATTCCAGTTTGGATTGCATGACTCATACTCCCTAATTTATTTCCAGATATCCTTGAGTTAGATGCAAAATACTAGGGCTGCAGTGCTATTCCAGTGGGTGAAGCCAGATCTGGGTTCAAGTTTCATTCCCACTATTTCCTAGTTGTGTGGTAGTACTTCTGAACCTGAGTTTGCTCAGCCTTGAAATAAGGACAGCAGAAATGTACTATGCCTGGGAGGTTTGAGGGATATTAATTGAGAGGGCTAAGGTAAAGAGTTAGTACTAGTAAAAGGGGGCCTGGCAGTGGTGCACCAGGTTAAGTGCACACGGTACAAAGTTCAAGGAGCCTCACAAGTATCCCGGTTCGAGCCCCTGACTCCTCACCTGCAAGGGGGTCGCTTCACAGATGGTGAAGCAGATCTGCAGGCATTTATCTTTCTCTCTCCCCCTCCATCTTCTCCATCTCCCTCAATTTCTCTTTGTCCTTCCCAAAAAGTAGAAAAAATGGAGCAGTGGATTTGTAGTTCCAGCACCAAGCACAGGAAGCAAAAAAAAAAAAAAAAAGTGAAAAGTCTGACACCTGCTAAGTGTTTGGTCTGAGACTATCATTAGCATTGTTTAATGATCACTCTGGGGCCAACATCAAGGTGACTACACCATGACCAGTACCAAGAGTTAGCAACTTTTATAACGTGTAACATCCCTAACCCTTCATTCATTTCTACCAATCACATTTTTTTTCTCTTTTCACTGAGCAATCTAATACTGCCTCTGCTTTGACTAAGCCAGCCACGAGATGATACCCATTAAGGCGACTTTCTTCAGTGAAGATGAATCTTCGAAGTGTCTCTTACCGAGTTAATTTCCCTCCACTGCTCTAATGGCTCAGCTTTTTGCATTCTAAAGCCATTTGGTAAAACATAGATTTTGAGAATATGTGCATAAAAAGTGAACTCCTTTTCCAGGCTTTTCTCTCCAGCCCAGAAAAGACTTTAGGAGCTTCTAGTCTCTCTCTTTCTCTCTCCTTAAACATTAATTTTCATTTAGTCTATGATTTTCCCAAGCTAATGGCCTCTTTTCTGGATTATTATATATATATGACATTCCCCTTTGAGCCCATTTGAGTGACAAAGAAATCTTTTCCCTGAGAGCAACATTGAACTCAAAGTTGCTCCAAACCCTTCATATGGACTTGAGACACAATTCTCAGCTCCTCTATTTTATTATTCAGTCAGAAGATCAGCAATGGGCATGTTCCCTCTTGCTATGATCCCCGTGCACAAAATGAGTGGGAGACTTTAGGCCAGGCAAGACCATTCTTATTTTTGCTAGAAGTCCAGAAGGCTTATTTTCAAGTCTCTATCTACCTCATGAAATCTGTGAAAGTTTTTGTTTTTTTTTCTTATTTAAGCCTTTCTGCTTTTCTGACTCACCCATTAGCTGGAAGATCATCTTTGGTAAGGGCATTTCTGTGACTCCAAAGGCTATTGAGAGTGGTGTCTCCCTCCTGCCCTCAGATCCTCTTATCAGTTTAGCAGAACTTACATCACAGAAAACTCCTCTGGAATGGGCCTTCAGCCCAGGTCAGCAACTAAACCCCAGAAATGTCAGTCGACTAGAGTCACGCCATGTGGTAGGGGCAGCGTGGAGATTCAAAGGTTGTTCACTAAGTAGCCAGCTTAGTGCTTCTATGACTCTACCACTGTGATCTTGGGGATTGCAGGCCCAGGACTCAGCTGACAAATGGGCTTGCCCAGCTCCGGCTCAAGCAGAATGAAAGTCACTCATCTTGTTTTTTCCATCTGACTTCTGTGCTTTTCCCAGCAGATCAAATTTACAGTGCTCTGGTCAGATCTACCAATAATTTCAGAAATGAATGGAGTTAAAAATTAGTGCTAACAGTGGGGTCAGCCCTGTAAATTCTCCACTTATGTATAATGCTCTTCTTCTCTTTCTGGTTTTCTCCCTGAGTCTGTGTGTCTTGCTACATTTTCACCAGCGTATTTCTTTCTTTCTCTTTTAATATTTTTCATGTACTTATTTATTTATTTTGCCACTCCCATCACCAAAGGTCTGTGTCCTCATCCCCACCCCCTTATATAAAACCACCGTCATTTTTCCCACGGTCTGAAATATCGGTTGGCATTTTGCATTTTCACATTTGTTTACTCAATGTCTATATTCTGCACATGAGGGAAACTATCCTTACTTGCTTCACTGAGCACAATCTTCTCCAATTCTATCATCTTTATAGCAGTCTTCTCTTCCCCTCAACCTGCCAAGTATCTCCCAATCCTGGCATCTCATTGTATCTCACTGAAAGGGTCATTCACTAGAGCTATGTTGCTTTCTTCCACTGACTTGTAAAAGTCTCCTTGGAGGGGCCAAATGCACAAGTGTCTTTCCTCAGTGTGGCTTAATGTATCAGAGACATTCCTCTTCATGGACCCCAGTCAGAAAAGTACTTGAAAGGTGTGAGGGGAGGGCAAGCAAAGAAAGCAGAGGGAGGTCAGGTGGTGGCACACCCAGTTAAGCACACATATTATGAAGTGCAATGACCCACACAAGGATCCAGGTTCGAGTCCCCACTCCCCATTTGCAGGAGGGGATGCTTTACAAGTAGTGAAGCAGGTCCACAGGTCTTTCTCTCTCCCTGTTTATTTCCCTGTCCTCTCTCAATTTCTCTCTATCTTATCAAATAAAATGGTAAAAAGGGGGGGTTTGGCCGGTAGTGCAGCAGGTTAAGCTTAGGTGCAAAGAGCAAGGATCCCGGTTTGAACCCCCGGCCCCCCCACATGCAGGGTGGTCATCTCACAAGTGGTGAAGCAGGTCTGCAGGTGTCTACCTTTCTCTCCCTCTCTCTGTCTTCCCCTCCTCTCTCAAGTTCTCTCTGTCCTATCCAACAATGACAACAACAATAATAACTACAACAATAAAACAACAAGGGAAACAAAAGGGAATAAATAAGTAACTATTTTTTTAAAAGGCCTCCAGGAGCAGTGGATTCTTAGTGATGGCA
This sequence comes from Erinaceus europaeus, assembly GCF_950295315.1. Taxonomy (NCBI): domain Eukaryota; kingdom Metazoa; phylum Chordata; class Mammalia; order Eulipotyphla; family Erinaceidae; genus Erinaceus; species Erinaceus europaeus. The sequence continues at coordinate 25,796,551 of NC_080185.1, forward strand.
CTGAATTCCAGAGATAACCCTGGAGGGAGAAAAAAAAATAAAAGACAGATAGAGAAACGAAATGAAAAAAAAAAAAAAAGAGTCCCTACTATAGAATGAGTACCTTGGTGAGGGTGCTGGTAGTATACAAAAAATATCTTTGGTGTTTTTTTTGTTTGTTTGAGAGAGAAAGAGAGAGAGAGAGGAGAAGATGTGAGGCCAGGCTGTGGTGCACCTGGTTAAATGCACATGGTACAACGCACAAGGTCTAGGGTTCGAGTCCCCGCTCCCCACATGCAGGGGGAAAGCTTCATGAGTGGTGAAGCAAAGCTAAAAAAAAAGAAAAGAGAAGAGAGGAAACAGATAAGGAAAGAAAGAAAAAGAAAGAAAGAAATGAGATGAGATGAGATGAAATGAAATGAAATGGAGACAAAGGAATTCTTGATCACAATTCCACTCAAGGCCAGTCATTAAATAGGGTATGTTACTCATGTGGGACATTACAAAGAGCTCAAAGGAAGTTGAAAGACTAGAGAAATGAACAGAAGAAACTTCAGGTCTGATTTTTCAGGAATTAGACTAACTGACCCTAACAGACTATTTGAGGTAACTCTCTGGGCAGCCTACTGAGGTAGTTGTTAGTAGTTGTTAGGTAGTTGTTAGGTAGTTGCATCATTGTCCTGAATTATAAAGCTGAGGCTGTGAGAGCTTGCACTCTTAAAGCGCAGGTTGACACTCTGAAAGTCTTCTCTCCTTTTTAAATTTTTTTTATTATCTTTATTTTTATTGGATAGAGACAGCCAGAAATTGAGAGGAATGGGGAGGGAGAAAGAGAGAGAGAGAGAGAGAGAGAGAGAGAGAGAGAGAGAGAGACTACAGCCCTGCTTCACCACTCATGAAGCTTTCCCTCTGCAGGTGGGGACCAGGGGGTCAAACCCAGGCCCTTGCACATTGTAACTTGCACTCAACCAGGTGTTCCACCACCTGGCCCCTCTCTCTCCTTTTAAAATTTATTTTATTAGTAATATTGATTTACACAATTGTGAGATAACAGGGTTATAATTCCACACTGTTCCCACCACTAGAATTCTGTGTCCCCATTCCCTACATTGCAAACGGTTGCTCTTTCATTCATTTATTTATTTATTTATTTATTTATTTATTTATTTATTTATTTATTTTTGCCTCCAGGGTTATTGCAAGGGTTCTGTGCCCGCACTATGAATCTACTGCTCCTAGTGGCCATTTTTCCCCCATTCTGTTGTTGCTGTTTCTGCTTCTGTTGCTGTTGTTGGACGAGAGAGAGAGAAATTGAGAGACCTGGGGAAGACAGAAAGGGGGGAGAGAAAGATAGACACCTGCAGACCTGCTTCACCACTTGTGAGATGACCACCCTGCATGTGGGAAGGCCGGGGGCTCAAACCCAGGAGGCTTGTGCAGGTCCCTGTGTTTCCCACACAGGGATGTGCACTTAACCCAGTGTGCTACCACCTAGCCCCTTGATTTCTTTTTAGACAGGTTCATTTGAGGGAGTCCGGCAGTAGTGCAGCGGGCTAAGTGCATGAGATGCAAAGCACAGGGACTAGCGTAAGGATCCGGGCTCCTGCCCCTGGCTCTTCACCTGCAGGGGGTTCATCTCACAAGTGGTGAAACAGTCTGCAGGTGTCTATCTTTCTCTCCCCCTCTCTGTATCCTCTCCTCTCTCGATTTTTCTCTGTCCTATCCAACAATGATAACATTAATGGCAACAATAACAACAAAAATAAGGGCAACAAAAACGGAAAAAAAAAAATGGCCTCCAGAAGCAGTGGATTCAGTAGTGCAGGCACAAAGCCCCAGTGAATAACCCTGGAGGGGAAAAAAAAGTTGACTTGAGAGTGAATTTGTTTTCACTATACTCTGAAACCAGTTTTTTAAAAGTACTAGGTTGGGCTATTTTATAGGAGTGAAAACTGGGAGTCAAGCGGTGGCACCACCAGTGGAAAACACATGTGACTATGCATGAGCACCTGGGTTCAAGTCCCCATTCCCACCTGTGGCAAAATCCAAATTGATCCCAAAGTTTTCCAGACCTTGACTTACCATAGTTTTAAAAGCCCAGCAAATAAACAGATCATAGGGACATCATTGATCATGGCCAAGACATAGAAACAGCCTTGATTGGCCATTGCTGGAGAGATGAAGGGACAAATGTTAGAAAAATGATGGGACCAGCTGGGGCCCTAGTCGGGGAGCCCTGAGATTCCCAAACAGACATGAAGGACCTAGACCTCAAATAAATCCCTCTCTCCATTGTTACTGGTCATCTCTATCAGGAACAGCACAAAAGACCCCTTTGTGGGCCCCCATAAGACCTTGCTCTCAACTTGGATCAACAATGGTAGAGACTGTTCCATCTTCCGAAGGGAGGCTGGACAACATACTCTATGCTACACCTGAGGAAGATGGGTCCTGATATTCGGGCAGCTTGGAACATTCCTATTAATGACCACAGAATGTGAGCTCAGATCTACAGGGATGCAAAGGTCACATAGGCTCCTAAGCTGAATATGGGCCCCAGTTACATCAAATTGATTGGGTTTACAATCAACAATATTTATACACCTTTCCCATGTTAGGGAGCTACTTTCTTCCCTGATCCAGCTTTCTGGTCCTTCTGCCAGCCATGACATCATCTCCCAAGACAATAATTAGGATCCACCTGCATATAAGATTTCAGGCTCAGGCAAAAAACAAACAACAAAAAACACTAGTATAGCCACAGGCCCTTTGGAATATAACTACAATATGCCTACTAGCTATCTACAAAACAGAGATGTCCCCCCCCCCAACTCTTCATCTTCACTATTCCAGCCTTTAGGTCCATGACTGGTCAACAATTTGGCTTTGTATGTTAACTTTCTTTTCAGCCACCAGGTTCCAGATGCTAGCAGGATGCCGACCAGATTTCCCTGGACAGATAATCTCACCAATGTGTCCTGGAACTCTGCTTCCCCAAAGCCCTTCCCCAATAGGGAAAGAGACAGACAGGCTGAGAGTATGGATTGATCTGTCAACACCCATATTCATCGGGGAAGCAATTAAAGAAGCCAGACCTTCCACCTTCTGCATTCCACAAGAACCTTGGGTCCATATTCCCAGAGGGTTAAGGATTAGGAAAGCTATCAGGTAGGGGATGGGATACAGAGTTCCGGTGGTAGGAATTGTGTGATGTTGTGCCCCTCTTATCCTATGGTTTAGTCAATGTTTCCTTTTTATAAATTAAAAAAAAGAAAAATGATGGGACATGTATTCAAGAGAATACTAGTCCACACCTGCAAAAATGTGGCACCATAGCTTTTCGATAAAATGGAGGTGATCATGATCAGGGCAGTAAGGACATACCCAATGACTGTGTTCATTCGTGAAATATAGATAATTAAACACATGCATTTGAAAGAAAAATAAAAACGAGGAGGAGGAGGTGGTGGAGGAAGAAGTCATAGACCAAATGTCTCTTTTATTTTGTGAGAACTATAATGGCTATTGTTGGGAGAATGGGGGCACAGAACAGAACACTGTGGTGATGGGTGTGGTGTGGATCTATGGCCCTATAATCTGACCATCTTGTAAGCAACTATCCAATCACTAATAAAAATGAAACAAAATACAAAAAATGTTACACACACTCACAATATTATCATTTGAACACAAAGGAGGGGATCTTACCAATCGATCGTAATGATATGAATGGGCCTTGGTGGTCTTTTAAACGGATTTATCAATTTTAAACCAAGAGACCAGTGTATCTATCACTCAGCTATAGCATTTAGTGGTGCTGGAGATTGAACCTGGCACGTCTAGGGTTGAAGGTCACCTTGATAGCTTAATGTAAAGTGAACTGGATCAGACAGAACAATGCAAGTATCCTGTGATCCCATTCATATCTGGAATGTAAAGAAAAACAAGTCAGTTCTTGATAAATCCTTAAAGAAAATGGCCTGCATGAACTGACTCTTCCATTCTCTATCCGCAGGCAGGAAAGGCGAAAATTCACTGTCAGCGAAAGTGAAAGTGTCCATCAGTCTGTCCCTGCAGAGTCTGCCATGAACCACTTTCTGTGTGTAGTGGATGACCTTTCAGCATATGCAGCAAGCTAGTGTTAACCCCCATTAATTCATTAACTAATTAATTAACCTACTTACTTATTGCTACCAGGGTTATCACTGGGTCTCCATGCCTGCATGATCCCAGCACTCCTTGCAGATTCTTTTTGCTCCTTTAGATAGGTTAGAGAGAGAAAGAGAGACAGAAAGAGAGATACCACAGTACTGCTTCATTGCTCCTGGGTTTGTCCTCATGCACATATTCCCATTTGGAACCCAGGGGCCCAACCCAGGGTGCTTGCTCACAGTCAAGTATGAGCCCTACCTGGTGAGTGATCGCCCAGGTTCAAATCTCCTCTGTAATGCCTTCAGTGCCTAAAGCTAAACAAATAAAACCAAGTATTTCCGGTGGGGGAAGAGGGGTAGAAGACTGTTGAAAGGGGGTGTATCTAAAAGACTCAACCTCTTGGCACTATCCAAACTTGATTACTGAATAATTGCTTCATTAAGTGTTATTACTCTTTAACTTTGGTGGCAAACATGCAAATGGAAAATGCATTGAAGGGGATGGGAGGTAGCACACCTGATTGAGAGCACTTTACAATGTGCAAGGACTCAGGTTCAAGCCTAGGGTCCTTACCTGCAGGCAGAAAGCTTTACACAGGCTGAAGCACTACTGCAGGTGTCTCTTTATCTCTCTACCTCTCTGTCCTCATCTCCCCATTTATGTATTTCTGTCTCTATCCAGTAAATAAAACATACATTTAAAAAACAGATGTGTGTATTGATGGTTATCTGGAAAATTTAAAAAGAGAGAGAGAAAAAAATCATTGACTTAGGAGTTTGACTATCCTGTATTTCTTTCTTTCTTTCTTTCTTTCTTTCTTTCTTTCTTTCTTTCTTTCTTTCTTTCTTTCTTTTTTTTTTAAATATTTATTTTATTTATTTATTCCCTTTTGTTGCCCTTGTTGTTTTATTGTTGTAGTTATTATTGTTGTTGTCGTTGTTGGATAGGACAGAGAGAAATGGAGAGAGGAGGGGAAGACAGAGAGGAGGAGAGAAAGATAGACACCTGCAGACCTGCTTCACCGCCTGTGAAGTGACTCCCCTGCAGGTGGGGAGCCGGGGTTCGAACCGGGATCCTTATGCCGGTCCTTGTGCTTTGCGCCACCTGCGCTTAACCCGCTGCGCTACAGCCCGACTCCCTCTTTCTTTCTTTCTTTCTTTCTTTCTTTCTTTCTTTCTTTCTTTCTTTCTTTCTTTCTTTCTTTCTTTCTTTCTTTCTTTCTTTCTTTCTTTCTTTCTTTCCTTCTCCCTCTCTTTATAAAAAGGAAGCATTGGGAGTCGGGCAGTAGCACAGCGGGTTAAGCGCACATGTCGCAAGGCGCAAGGACCGGTTTGGATCCCAGTTCAAGTCCCTGGCTCCCCACCTGCAGGGGAGTCGCTTCACAGGCGGTGAAGCAGGTCTGTTGGTGTCTCTCTCTGTCTCTCTTCCTCTCTATCTTCCTCTTCTCTCTCAATTTCTCTCTGTCTCTATCCAATAACAAATAATTTCTTAAAAATGGTAACTTAAAAAAAGGCAAAAAATTAAAAAGGAAACATTGACAAAACCATAGGATAAGAGGGGTACAACTCTATACAATTCCCACCAGAAGAAGTCCATATCCCATCACCTCCCCTGATAGCTTTCCTGTTCTTTAACCCTCTTGGAGTATGGATCCAAGGTCATTGTGGGATGCAGAAGGTGGAAGGGTTGGCTTCTGCAATTGCTTCCCCGCTGAACATGGGTGTTGACTGCTTGATCCATATTCCCAGCCTGCCTCTCTCTTTCCTTAGTAGAGTGGGGCTCTGAGGAAGCGGAGTTCCAGGACATATTGGTAGGGTTGTCTGTCCAGGGAAGTCTGGTCAGCATCATGCTAGCATCTGGAACCCGGTGGGTGAAAAAAGAGTTAACATACAAGGCCAAACAAATTGTTGCTCAATCATGAACTTAAAGGCTGGAATCGTGCAGATGAAGAGTTGGGGGGGGGGGGTTTACTGCATTTTGTAGATAGCTAGTAGGCCTATTTTAGTTATATTCTGAAGGGCCCATGGATATACTAGTTTTTTTTTTTTTTTCCTGAGCCTGAAGTCTGATATACAGGTGGATCCAATTTATTGTCTGGGGAGATAATGTCATGGCTGGCAGAAGGATCAGAAAGCTGGATCAGGGAAGAGAGTAGCTCTCTAATATGGGAAAGGGGTATAAATATTGTTGATTGTAAACCCCATTGATTTGATTTGGTCTGGGGCCTATATTTCGCTTAGGAGCCTATGTGACCTCTGCATCCCTGTAGATCTGACCTCACATTCTGTGGTCATGAGTAGGAACATTCCAAGCTGCCCCAATATCAGGACCCATCTTCCTCAGGTGTAGCATAGAGTATGTTGTTCATCCTCCCATCAGAGGATGGAACATTCTCTACCATTGTTGATCCAAGTTAAGAGCAAGGTCCTATGGGGGGCCCACAAAGGGGTATATTTTATTGTTCCTAATAGAGATGACTGATAACTAGGCGAGAGGGACTTATTTGAGGTCTAGGCCCATTATGTCTGTTTGGGAATCTCAGGACTCCCTGAATAGGGCCCCAGCTGATGGGTTGACCTGATAGTGACTAAAGAGTCATCATTAAAGTATGCCAGTCTCTTGCCCTTACTCAGCTTTTGCAATCCTTGCATTGATAAGGTCAGCTTTGGAGTAAGTGAGATAACTGTAATAGGAAGATGGTGAGGAGGGTATCTAAGTCTAATTAGATACTTTTTTTATTAGGAACTTTATACTGACTCACTGCAGACTACTGTATACTTTTGCTTTCAGGTATATATTTTTCCCTAATTAATGGATACATGTGGGCATATGTTCTATTTCTTGGGGCCTGGTTTATATCTAGGTTTTGGGACTTTGTTAGAAGGAGAACCCCCTGGAATGGAATTAGAGAATCCTATGAAAGAAAAGGTTTCATTGGTGTAATGGGGGTGAAGGGTCACAGTCTGAAGTGAAGCATGCTGAAGGGGTACTTCTAGTGTTGATTAGGTTGGCATCAGAAGATGCAATAACATTTGATATGGGTTGAGAGAAGCATGCAGGAAAGTGAGCCCCACCCTAGAGGTTTATCCTGGATTTCTTATGATTAAAAAACATTACTAAGAGCATGCACATTTTAGAAAATAAGAAAAGGGCAGCCTGGGAGGTGGCACAATGGGTAAAGCACTGAACTTTCAAGCATGAGATCCCAAGTTTGGCCTTGGCATTACATGTGGCAGAATAATGCTCTGGTGTTTTCTCCCACCTCTCTCTCTCTCATTAGTAAATACATCCTTAAAATCATTTTATTTATTATTTGTCAGGGAAAGTGATATACAGAGACAAAAATATACAGAGAGAGTGAGAAACAGAGACCAGAACACTGATCAGCCCTGGCTGGGGATTGAATCTGGGACCACAGAGCCTCAGGCATGAAAGTCTTTTGCAGAACCATTATGCTATCTCCCTAACGCCAGTAAAGATATCTTAAAAAAAATAGAAGAGGAGGTGTGGGTGTTCAGTGTCCTATAGAGGAGGGAGGTGACTCTTTGGTGATGGGTGAGCTATCCTGACACTGACTCCCTGGGAGACATGTGAAATTGTTCTTTTAGAACAACAGTTTTAAAAAAAAACAACAACACTCCCTCAATAAGAAAACAACAACAACAACAAAAAAAACTTAGATACAGTTAGACTGAGTTGAGAATGTTCGGGATGAGGGAGGGAGAGAGGAAGAAGCCTGTTTCTTTTGGTGTTTCATGATTTTATAGCAAGAGTACTTACTGACACTCTTTTGTTGTTCTGGGGAATGGCACATAGGATGATAGCAGGACCAGTTGACCAAGGAGTGTCATGGAAAGCATCGAGGGCCAGGTTTCCACTTTCCCCTGGATTTGGCTCCTTGACCCCAAAGAAAGATGAGAAAGTGTGTGACTTGAGATGTCAGAGCAAGAAGAGAGAATTCTCTGTTACAACTTCAACTGTACTTTTGAGTCATCATAAGGAGTCTCAGTAATAGCAACATCATGTCTAGCACCCTTGGTCTCCAGGTTCCCAAGCCAGTGCTCTTCCAGTGATCTCTAGCTAGTCTGTCAGACTACAGCGAGTCAATGCATTTCTATCTGGACACTGCTTAGTATGCAAGCCTGGCTGACCTTTATGCTCCTAGAATCAGTAACCTTTTGTGGAATCTACAGCACAGCAGGACAGTCCTGGGAAAATAATGCCAAATGGACCACAAGGTGAAGACAACAGGAAGGCCTGCTCAGATTGCAAAATCTGTCTCATCTTCCAAGCACTGAATTCCATATATAAATACATACCTGCTGGACCTAGACAGACAAGAGGAGTTGGGAAGGTGACTCAGTGGTAAAAGACTTAGTTTGCACGGTGAGGCCCTGAGTTCAATCCCAAGCACCATGTGAAAACAAGGAGGACTCTGTGGATGGATGGTAAAGCAAGGCTTCCTGCTGGCACATGTGTGAAAACCTGGGCTCAAACTCTGACGCCATACTGGGGAAAAAAAGAAAAGTGAAAATGAAAGCAATGTAGAGCTGGAAAGAGAAAGACCTGATGATTCAGTCACATATCTTCACTTCCCTACTCTGAATCTCCCAAATAAGGCTGGCTTCTGGAGTTTCAGAACCTTTCTCATTCAGATTCTGAGCAGAGTCAGCTTCTAGGAGGGGGACACAGACAGGAAGAATGTCCTCTTCTCAGCAGACTTGTAGGGACCCCCTGTTTCTCTTGTTCTTCCTTTCATTGTCTTCTTCTTCTTCTTCTTCTTCTTCTTCTTCTTCTTCTTCTTCTTTGAGCTCTGCTGTATGCAATTCCCTGTGAAAGATTAATTTCTGTGCTGTTTACAACAGGAGGTAAAGGAAGATTTTGTTCAGTCCCCAATGCCACCATAAGCAAGAGCTGAGCAAAGCTCTCGTTAAAAGTAAATAAATAAATAAATAAAATAAAGGAAGGCTTTGTAAATGCAAATACTTTTTTTTCCCTCAGAGCACTGCTCAGCTCTGGCTTATGGTGATATAAGGAAATGAACCTGGGACTTTGGAGCTCCAGGCCTCAGGCAGGAAAGTCTCTTTGCATACCCATTAGGCTAACTACTCCCAGCCCAATGCAAATACTCTCTAATGAGCTGCTGTAGGTATTCACACTGGCGTGCTAGCTAGTGAGACATGAGATCTGAAAAACTGCACTTTACAAGCTTGTGCCTTTCCTTCCTTTTGAAAGTACCAACCAGACTGATCCTTGTTTGGAAGAGTCAAACTGGATGTGTGCTTGTATGCAGTTATGTGTGAGCTCACACCTGTGTGAACATCTTCCTTTACACCGTAGAAATGTGGTATGCTTTATTTTTTTTCCTGGTACCTGCCTTTGCCCTGTCATTCCCCACCCCCCTTTCAGTGATGTTCCAAGTATCTCTTAGAAGAGAAACTTCAGAGTTGTATTGCGCCAAAGTAAAAGCCTCCAGGGAAGCAGAATAGGGAGGGGGCTAGGGAAGGCTTTGGGGCCCTGATGTATGATGGGGGAAAAGGACCTAAATTGGAGGTGGAAATATTATGCAGAGGGGGCCAAGGGGTGGTGCATCTGGTTAAGCCCCTGGTCCCCACTTGCTGGGGGAAAGCTTCAAAAGTGGTAAGGTAATGCTGTAGGTGTCTCTTTGTCTCTTTCCCTCTCTATCTCTCCCTCACCTCTCAATTTCTCTCTGTCTCTATCCAATAATAAATAAATAAAATTTAAAAATATAATGCAGACACCTGTCACAGGGAAATGAGAAATAATATCCATGTGTAAAAAACTATTAACCCCTTTCCCGAATATAATTAAAAAAATATGTGTGTGTGTGTGTGTGTATTTGAAAGAAACTGCTGATTCATTTGTATTGGGAACATGAATGGGTGACACCTCCTCCAGTCCCCTTCCAGAAAAGTCCTCTCAGGGAAGCACAGAATGCCATTATAATGGTGTAATGGCAGAGGCACCTGCCTATGGCACCACCAGGAGAGCCACCTACTGGACAAACTAAAGAGCTTTACTGTGCAGGTAGCAGAGGAGACAGGGTCAGCAGGCAAGCTGGATTCCTGGATCACCATCTCGACTTCCCACTCCCAGGCTTGAGGTCTCACTTACCCTGGGGGTGATAGGACCCCCCCACACACACACACAAGCCTCAGGGGATGGGGAGGCGCAGCCTGGGTACCCACTTAGTTGACTGTGTAAGCTGCTTTTGCTGTATGCAAAATCTGCCAAATCCTGAAACTCTGGATTCTCAAGAATCTGCCTCCTTTACAGCCAAACAAAAGGTTCTCATTGCCTCCTATAGGTTTGGGGGCACATGGAAATCTCACCAGGACCTAGGAAGTCCAATGAGGTGAGGGTCAGAAGGCACAGCTGTGAAATTGCCTGTTATGGGCTCTTTCTCTCAATTTCTGTGTGACTCCGTTGGCATATCGGGGCATAAAACCACAGGGAACTACCACCTTCCATTTGGCACTGCCCTCTCCAGGTCATCCTTAGATATACCCACATGTCAGAGAAGGAGGAACCCATCATGATTTTTACCCCCGAGGAAATCCAGGCTTAGAAGGGAGGGGCTAGTAGGGTCCTGAGGAAGCCTTGGGTCTCCCAGCCTAACACTTGCAACTTCACAGCACAAAGAAGGCAGAAGGGATGGAGTAAAGCTCAGGGAAGAAGAAGGAGATGCAGGGAGATAGAGCAAGAGCCTGTCACAGCAGGAACTGGGCCCCATGCAGGGCTCAGTCCACTGCCCACTCGCTACCTCCTTAGTGCCAGTAGCCCTGGTCTGAAATTCTGCTGTCACCCTCGGCTTATGTGAAGCTTTGGGACTGGCGGCAGTGGGCTCTGGTTCACTGGAGCACCACTTAACTAAAGGCAGCTGATCCAGTAAAATAAAGATGGAATGTTTCTCAACCAATACAAACTACTCCTGGTGTACAATCTCAAAGAGACTTCTGGATACTGAGGATTCCAACTGGGACACATCTATCTGTTGGGGAGATAGTGTCAAATGTCAGGAGCCTGGTGGGTGGGGTCTGGCTTCTTGGGTCCCAGCCTCGAGGCTGTGCTGTGTGACACTGACTAGCTTCCTTCCCCTTTCTGGGCCACTATTTCATGAGTCACAACATCACCGTAGATCCAATGGCACTAGTCTAATCACATTTTCAGTCACGTCCTTTTTGCTCAATACACCCCCCTATCCCCCAGTAGAGGTCTTTCTGTAGGCATGGGGCTAGAGCCGGGGAGGCAAACAGAAGGCAGGAGAATGGGCGAGTTTCAGCCTTGATAAAAGCTCAGCAGCTCATTTTGGAATGTAGTGGCGTTTGGTGGTCTCTCTCTCTCTCTCTCTTATTTTGTTCATGCTTTCCTTTCATGTTGTTGACTTACCTTTTCAAAAAATACCCTCGCTTCCGTTCGGGAAGGGAAATTGGAAAAGAGTGAGGGAAAGGGTCTAATTTTCACCTTGGCTATTTTGAGGGAGGGGTGAAATTCCAAGCCCTCTCCGGAGTGACTGACCTCCGTTCCCCCAGGCGGGAGAAAACAGCTCAGGTCCTGTGCTGCTTGTGAAGTGCCAGGGCTCTGAGGCGCGAGGCATTATTACATAAATTCCTGCTCGCTCCTGAGCCTTAGTACCCCGAGTTGCCTGAAGGGGGGAATGGCACTGCCTGCGTGTACAGCTCAGGCGCTCGGGCCGCCTCTGCAACCCGAGCGAAGAGCGCCCGCCCGCACCACCTGTCCCCGCCGGCATTCCAGAGTCGAGGCCGATTTGGCAGCCAGCCGGCCGGGCTCTGTCGCCGCCTCAGTCCGCGCGGGACCTCCTAGGGGTGTGTCTCGCGGACTCAACTCCCCGCGGCTCCCGGACGAGCCCCTGAAGGCGTTTTCCTTCCTGGCGGGAGCCGCACGCACTCCTCTCTCCGCACTGCTGCCCCGAGGCCGCCGCGGGCGGATGCACGACCTCCGGAGACGCTGGGACCTGGGCTCCCTCTGCCGGGCCCTGCTCACCAGGGGCCTGGCTGCCCTGGGCCACTCGCTCAAGCACGTGCTTGGAGCGATCTTCTCCAAGATCTTCGGCCCCCTGGCCAGGTAAGCTGACAGAGGAGGACGCGGGACTCGCGCTGCCGGGCTGGGGAAGTGCGGGAGCCGTGCGGCTAGGGAAAGCAGCCTCGCGGGGAGGCGAGTGTGCAAAGTTCCAGCCCGCCCGGGGCAGCTGGACGCGGGGGCTCCGGAGGGGCTCCGCGCGCCTTTTGGCCAAGCCGCGGCTCCCTCCTTGAGGCGCGCCGCGGGGTCGGGCGGTGACCGTGCGGGCCAGTGGGGCTGCCGGCGGGCTACCTACCCGGGGAACTCCGGACGCCCGGCTCCCGGCTTGCCCGAGGTGGCCCCAAGGTGGGCGGCCGGGCGCGGGCTAGAACGGGGCCGTGGGGCGCACCGGGAAGGAGCCCGCTGACCGGGCTGGCGGGGAGGCGGCAGCGTGCGCGCCCGCCCAGGGGAGCAGGGCAGAAGCACCGGGAACTGTCCGGCTGGCGAAGCGGGAACGGGATGGGAGCCACGGAGTCCCCCGGAGTGGAACGAGACTCACCGAGGCTCGGAGCGGGGCTGCGAGTTTGGGAGTGGGGCGGCCTCGCGGGTACCAAGCTCCTGGGGGCTCCGGCTGCGGGTTAGTGGGGGGGGGCAGACAGGAGGCCAGAGAGGAGTCGGGTGTGTGTGTGTGTGGTGTGTGTGTGTGGTGTGTGGTGTGTGTGTGTGTGTGTGTGTGTGTGTGTGTGTGTGTGTGTGTGTGTGTGTGTGTGTGTCAGAAGCCACAGCGCTGAGCCTGCCGGGAAGGAAGGAAGCGGGGAAGGGCGCCGCTACAGAGGTGGTGGAGTACTCGGTGCGGATGGGAGGGGGAAAAGGGGCGCAACGGTGGCGCCAGGGGGTGGGGCAGTGCGGGCGCTAGGCCAGCGCGGGCAGAGCTGCGGGGTTGACGTAACGAGCTTGGGTTTCCCCCCAGCGTCGGGAACATGGATGAGAAATCGAACAAGCTGCTGCTGGCGTTGGTGATGCTCTTCCTCTTCGCTGTGATCGTGCTCCAGTACGTGTGCCCCGGCACAGAATGCCAGCTCCTCCGCCTGCAGGCATTCAGCTCGCCCGTGCCGGACCCGTACCGCTCGGAGGATGAGAGCTCCGCCAGGTTCGTGCCCCGTTACAATTTCAGCCGCGTTGACCTCCTGCGCCAGGTAGACTTCGACATCAAGGGCGATGACCTGATCGTGTTCCTGCACATCCAGAAGACCGGGGGCACCACTTTCGGTCGCCACCTGGTGCGCAACATCCAGCTGGAGCAGCCCTGCGAGTGCCGAGTGGGTCAGAAGAAATGCACTTGCCACCGGCCCGGGAAGCGGGAGACCTGGCTCTTCTCCAGGTTCTCCACGGGCTGGAGCTGCGGGCTGCACGCCGACTGGACTGAGCTCACCAGCTGCGTGCCCACCATGGTGGACGGAAAGCGCGACGCCAGGCTGAGACCCTCCAGGTGAGTGCGCCCCCTGGGGAGGAGCGGGACCCCGGGCTGGAGGAGGAGGTGGTGGATGGAATTGGTGGTATGGGGGGGTAGGAGGCGCCAGTGGCCGCTGTTTTGAACCCCAGCGCACCGAGGTGCCCACACTCTTTGGCCTCGGCCCATCAGGCGCCACCCACCCCTCAGCACCCCCCAAAACTCAAGCTCCGGACAGTGGAGTCCACAAGGGGCCTTTGCATTCCGACCTGCATGGCTATTTTGCCAGTCCCCTGACCAGTCTGTTTAGCAGCAGGAAGAACATTGCGGGATATGTATGTGTGTGTGTGTGTGTGAAGGGGGGCGAGGGGGGGCTGGAGTGGGGGTGGGGTGTGTGTGTTGTGTGTGTGAAGGGGGCGGGGGGGGGCTGGAGTAAGGGTGGGGGGTAGAGCTGCCTAAACACCCCAAAGAGCGTCCCCCCCCAGTCACCACCAGGACTTGGTACCGCGTGCAGACTCCACACTGGAGCTTCAGAACACAGGGAGCTCTGGCATGTGGCTTTCCTAAGTCCTTCAGGCCCTCCCTCTCTTTTTTTTTCTCTGCACTTCTTCTTCTTCTAGCGTTTGCCCTTCTTCCATAGCCGGTCAACAGCAAACTCTAGTTCTGAAGCTCCCAGCTCCACCTTTTCTCTTACTGCAGTCCTCTTCAGCATTTTCTTCCCTCTTTTTCTTTTTCTCTCCTCAGTTCGCCTTCCTCTTGGCCTCTGCTGACAACCCCCCCAGGCTTTCCTGACTCTTGCCTCCTGCTAGCCCTCTCTCTCCCTCTCTCTCCATCTCTCTCTCTCTCCCTCCCTCCCTCTCCTTCTCCCTTTCCCTCTCCCTCTCCCTCTCCCTCTCCCTCTCCCTCTCCCTCTTTTCCTCTAGTTCTTCAGCCTTCACCCATTTTGCTGATCTTCTCTTCCAGCCTGACTTTAGTTGCCTCTCTGTGTTGTCCTTCCTAGGGCTAGCGAGTGTCTCTCTCCTGCCCTTTGTGGACACAGAAGAGAGATCCTGGTACCCTGTTTGTGCTCCTTACCACTTAAGAGGGGCTCCCCTGGCAAATAAGGGACTCTGAGCTAGGCCCAGGGGAACCTCTTTTGATTTACAAACACTGGAGACCCAGCTCAGAGTACCTCTTGGCTACTTGCTGGGAGCCTGGGGCTGATGGAGGAAGAGCTGTTCATGCAGTCACTCTTTAAAGCATTTTATTAAATTAAAGTATTTTATTCCATTCAGTGACAGTGTCGGTTACCTGTGGTCATGGCGTAGCATAAAGGGAGTAGCATAAAGGGAGAGGGCATATCTATTTGGTGCAGAGTCGATCCTTCCAGGGATCCCATTTTGTCAGTTTCTCTACAACAAATCTGCTTTGGGATTAAGGACTTGGGCAAGGTGAGTCTAGTTGTCAGGGGTGTCTAGATGGAGAGTGGGCAACACGGACCATGACTGTGCTGTCTCCACTCTATGGAGGTGATCACTGGAACCTTTGAGCCTGTAGCTGTCACTTGGGCTCTCAGCCTGCACCTGTTCCCATCCCCCTGGTGGGCTTACTTGGTGACTTGTTCCCAGGCATCTCTGGGAATACAACAGCTAGACCCATCAGTGCCTTCTGTCCCTCTGGCTTTCTGGTCAACCTCTTGCTCCCTTTCCCGTCTCTTTATGTGCATTGTCCTTTCTCGAAGGTTGGAATTCTGGCAGAATCTATGGAACCTGGATTTCTGACTTTTTTTTTCTCCCCATCTTAAGAAAACCTTGGCCTTAAGACAGTGGCCACCTCAGTCTATTTCTAGAACTGTGTAAGTGTCTTGTCAACCATAAGATTCAGTTGTTTGAGAAGACCCTGAATATTTTGGCTTTATTGAAAATCATCTTAGCATCAGGAAGATTGTTCAGCCATAATATATGGGGCCTGCATGCCAGCCAGCCAAGGTTCCACCACCAACACCAACAATAGCCAGAACTGAGCCATGCTAGAGCGGAAGATTTAAAAAGAAAAGAATCTCATGCTTATGCGAATTCTAGGTATAATGAGGGGTGACGGGAATACAGACACACACGCACGCGCACGCACACACACACACACACGTGTGTATATATATATATTGATGATTTATTGTGTATTGCAAAACTGTGGGATTTCAGGAGTATTTTTACAAAGATGCTTGGGGCAAAAACAGAATCCCACAACCTTGACTGTGGCAGAGAAGTCAAAATGGAGTCCTGGCCACTAATGGGAGCTCCAGTCACTTATGAGAATGAGAACGTGATGTCAGATAGGACAAACATAGTCTGAAAACATAGGTTGCTAGTGCAATCTGAATTATGGATTTGGTGGCTATTGGCCTCTGGCAAGTTCCATGGGAAGTTCTACATAAGATAGCCAGCAGTCTGGGGCTGGGTGGTGGCACACCTGGTTGAGCATGTTCTTGTTGCAATGCGCAAGGACCCAGATTCAAGCCCCTGGTCCCCATCTGCAGGGGGAAAGCTTTGTGAGTGGTAAAGCAGGATTGCAGGTGTTTTTCTGTCTCTTTCTGTCTCTGTCTCACCCTTCCACTCGATTTCTGACTGTCTCTATCCAATAAATAAATAAAGATAATAATAAAAAAGATTAATAATAATAATAAAAAGATAACCAGCAATCTCACAGGAGAGGTCAACATCTTGGATTTCCCCAGATTGAAACAACTCTATTTGATCATATCTTTGGTCATAACAGTGTGGCACCAATTCTAGTCTAGTCAAAGAAAAACCATTTTTCCTCCAAAGCTCCACAATTACTGGATTGTACAATGCTTGTGAAATTGCATTTGCTAGAGAATCACATTGCTGCTTCAAGGGCACTTTTCCCCCTCCTTAATTTCTATTCACTTCCAGAAATCATCATCTTGAACACTAGTGGTAGGCTAGGGCTTCCAAAAACTCCTGACAATTTATGGATAGTTCTGAGGATCTTTGAGATCCAAGGTAAGCATAGGGGTGTGTGTGTGTGTGTGTGTGTGTGTGTGTGTGTGTGTGTGTGTGGCAAGGCAGCTGTGCTGGCAGTAATGCATGAGGCTGAGGAGCTGGTCTCAGGAGGGAAATTGCCTAGCAGAGCAACCTCTCCATGCCAGCTGGTGGTCTCAGTGTTTCCCTGAACTGAGGGGCAATGGCAGTTCCTTCTGTCTGGCCTGAGAGTTCCCACACCTGGACCTTAGCTCCAGGCTGGCCAGTTAACCAGCTGTGTAACCTAGAGCCTGGATCCTGGTCAAACCTTGTTTGTGTGTAGAGTGCACTCGCATCTCTTATCTCTGGTGTTTCTCAGCAAACTTGCATTTTCTTGGGGAGTGAGGGAAGCGTGGGCAAAGAAAACGTATTCCCATTTATCAGACCCAGTTTTATGCCGAGGTGCTGAAAGGCGTTCTCAAGGTCACTGAGCTCCACAGGAGCACAGCAAGACTGACTCCCCAATCCTGGCTCCTCTGACGGGGTCTCAATAAACTGACAGTTTTTGGCAAATGGTGAAATGTTTCTGGTTAAGCGAATCTCTCCACAAGAGCATTTCAGTGCATTGTCAACTGGCAGTTGTTACCATTGTAGTGATTTTACACGTGTGAGCTTAGAGCAGCATTTAGACTAGGGTTGCTACTCCCAGATTTCAACACCCTGAGGCTCTGTGCTCAGGGGGGTTGAGAGGGGAAGATGGGGAGGGGTTTCCTGGCTACGTGCCTTATTCAAAAACATCATGAAGCCTAGTGGGATGTGAGGAGGCTGGGATCTTGGGACTCTTGGGAGTCCTCAGCAGTGACAGAGGCCACCTTGTGACTCTTAGTTATCTATCCACATTAAGGGGCCAAGAGAGGCCACCATGGCTGCCAGCCAAGACCCTGACTCCTGCACCCAGTGCTTATTTTGAGGTGCTTCCCTGCCTCCACAGATAGGACAAGGCTGGTGTGACTTATAACCACTGAGTAGAAATGACTGTGATCACATTGCCCAGAGAAAAGAGAGGGAGGGGATAGATAGAGATTGAGGGGGAGAGAGATTGAACGAGTGACCGGCTGACTGGCACAAGGCTGGAGCTGTCCATGAGGAATAATGACTTCTTTAAAAGAAAACTAGCAACTGCTTGTCAGCGTGCATCTGTCAACCAGTATATTGCTTGGGGTCAAAGAAGAGTCCTGCTCAGTGGTGACTTGTCTAAAAGATTTTGGAAAAATGCATCAGAGCGTTGATACTCTCCAGATTTTCAGACTCTCAGAGATTTCTCAGGCCAGATTTCTTCTGTTTGTAGCCAACTCTGGTGCATTCCTTGGCCTGTGGAAGGGATTCTGAATTAGGGACAAGGAAATGGCACTGGCCCTGTCCTTCTCCAGGTCAATGCTTGCTGGCTGGCATGTGCGGAGGTCTGGGCGTGTGTGTGTGTGTGTGTGTGTGTGTGTGTGTGTGGTGTGATTCTACAGCGGCAGAAGCCAGTGAATCTCATCATCATATTTATGGTGCACACTGGCCTTCTAGTATCTTCCAAATCTCCCAGCAGCTACATAGGCCAGGAATAACAATAACAACAACAACAACAATAATAATAATTATTATTATTATTGCCTCTGGGGTTATTTCTGGGGCTCAGTGCCTGCACTGTGTAGTATCCACTGCTCTTGGAGGCTATTTTTTTCCTTTTTGTTGCCCTTGTTAATCATTCTTGTTATTATTATTGTTGTCATTGTTGTTGGATATGACAGAGAGAACTTGAGGAGGAGAAGGCAGAGAGAGAGAGAGAGAAAGAGAGACACCTGCAGACCTGCTTCACCACCTGTGAAGCGACCTTCCTGCAGGTGGGGAACTGGGGGCTCTAACCGGGATTCTTATGCTGAGCTATTGACCGGCCCCCAGGCCAGGAATTATTTGGTGTCTCAAATCTACTAGGCTATCATGGACAGGAAGGAGCTTTCCCAAGTGTTGTGGCACTTCTATGTGACTTGAATTGGGGCATGTGCAGGATAAAGCAGGCAAGTCCTAAAGTGTGGGCTGTCTTCCACCCCACTCCATTTTTCTCCCGCCCTTCCTTTTTTAGGTTTTTAAAAAATTTTTAGTTTTCTTTTTTAAGTTTTTTTTTTTTGAGAAAGAACCAAACATCACTCTAGTACATGTGTTCTATCCATTGCACCACCTCCTGGAGCACACCTAATTTTTTAAAATTATTATGTCTTTACTTATTTATTGGATCGAGACAGCCAGAAGTTGAGATGAAAGAGGGAGATAGAGAGAGAGAGAGAGACAAGAGAGACACCTGGAGCCCTGCTTCACCACTCGCAAAGCTTTCCCCCTGTAGGTGGGGACTAGGGGCTCGAACCCGGGTCCTTGCACACTAAAACTTGTGTGCTCAACCAGATGCACTACCACCCGGTCTCACACACCTAATTTTTATTGTTATCTTTATTTATTGGATAGAGACAGTCAGAAATCTAGAGGGAAGGGAGAGATAGAGGGGAAGAGAGACAGAGAGACACCTGCAGCACTGATTCACCACTTGGAAAGTTTTCCTCCTGCAGGTGGGGACTGGGGACTCAAATATGGGTACCCAGTGCACTACCACCTGGTCCCTCTTTCTCTCTCTCTCTGCCACTAGGGTTATCCCTGAAACTTGGTTCCTGCATGATGAAGCCATATTTTCCCTTTTTGTTATGATAGAAACAGAGAGAAATATGGTGGGGGAGAGAGGGAGGGATGGAGAAAGGAAGGAGGAGCCCCTGTAGCCTGCTTCACCACTTGTAAAGCATCCCATCCTGCAGGTGGGGACTGGGGGCTCGAACCCAGGCCGTGGTGCACGGTCATTTGCACTACCTCTGGCCACTGTCCATTTTCTTTTTATAAGGTGGCTCTGTTAGCCAGGGAGGGAGCATAGTCATTAGAGCCTCGGGCTTTAAAAGCATGAGTTCACAAGTTCTAATCCTGGTACCTGCATGTGCCGGAGTGATGCTTTGGCTCTCTCCTTCATTTTCTTTAACTTGAGTCAATAAATAAATACATTTTTTTAATGGTGGCTCTATTTTGAAAGAGCCCTGTCTTGGCAAGAATGCCACAGTCCATGTGCCAGCTCATGCCTCACATGCCCACACTCCTCCTCCTTCCCTTTCTAGATTTTGCAGGGAAGCAGGGTGGCATGACAGGCTGGTGACCCAGGGTAAGGCAGTGAGTGAATGGACTGTCACAGCCAGCAGTGCTGTTCCTCTGGTCCAGGAGGCCCTGGGCAGCTTCACTTTGCTGAGGATGCGTTTATTCGGCTCTGTTTGCTAAGGGCTCTTACTCCCTCCCACCCATTTCACAAGCAGGGACAGGGACAGAAATCCACCATAAGAATGCCTGTAGGCCTCTAGCAGCTTCAGCCTGTTTCTTTGTACAAACGGCAGACATGACATTGGAGTCCTTCTTGGTGAGCTGTGGATTCTCAAGGTAGCACAGCTAGTCCTCAGATGATGTTGCTTCATTCAGCATCCTTTCCTCAAAGCACTGGCAAGCAAAACAAACGAACAAACAAAACCAATCTGAACAATGAGATGACTTTATTCAAGGACCTTCTTTCCTTTTACTATAGTCAATTGACTATGTTAAGTGAAAAGTGACAGTATAAAAGGCAATTCAGAATTAGAATTTAGGGGCCGGGTGGTGGCGTACCTGGTTGAGTGCACATGTTGCAAGGTGCATGGACCCAAGTTTGAGCCCCCAGTCCTCACCTGCAAGGGGAAAGCTTTTTGAAGTAGTGAAGCAGTGTGACAGGTATCTCTCTGTCTCTCACCCTTCCCTATCATCTCCTTCCCTCTCATTTGTGGCTGTCTCTAGCCAATAAATAAACAAAGATAATTTTTTAAAAAAGAATTAGAATTTATTTTTTCTTAGGAGCTAGGGCCTTGCATATGGGCATTTTGACTATTCCCTTGTTGGTGTTAGCATTAAGAGAAGGGAGGGGGGCAGAGAATGAGCAGTGATACCAAAGCAAGGAGATTATCCAGTGGCCTGGCACTTCCAGATGATGCCAGGGCTCCAAACCATGGCAAGGCTGACACTTTACCTGATCAGCTATCTCTAGACCACCCACCCAAATTCACAAATTAGCTTTTTTCCCCCCTGTTTTCTCATTTTTTTAATTTTTTATCAATATTTTTTACAAGATTGTAAGATTACGATGTATAGTTCCACACCACACACATCCACCACCAAAGTTCTCTATCCTCATCCTTCCATTCAATTAGCTTTTCTTAATAACAGTTTTGGATTTGTGCTACCGCACTGATGCAAGAAGATTAAAACTTGTCTTGTGTCTCAATATGAAGTGGCATTTAAAAAATATCTCTTCTGGGCTGGAGAGATAACCAAATGGCTATGTAAAAAGACTTTCACACCTGAGGCACCAAAAGACTCAGGTTCAATCCCTAGCACCACCATAAGACACAGCTGAGCAGTGCTCTGGTAAAACAAAAACAAAACAACCTTCTGTCATTCATGAAATGGAATTGTTGTGGAATTACCTGTTTTATTCCAAGGAGTAGATTCTATCCTTGCTCTCACAGAGCTTTGATATCTAATAAGGGAGATGGATTTTGTATGAAAACTATCTGAATATGCACAGGGACTTTGAAAATGTCACAACTTTTTGCCAGTTTCTGGTATAAAAATAGAGAAAAGTCCATCTGCTTAGGTCACAGTTCAGGTCTCCTCATCAAACTGTGGAGTCAGCATTGCAATGTCGGCACAGTGCTAAGCAGTAGGGAGGAGAACTGAGCCAAGACGAAGACCAGAGATCCAAGATTCAGCTTCTAGGTCATAAAGATTAGAGGGTGAAATGCGGAATTTGGATGTACAGACATACGGGAGGTGGGTGGGAGAACTCTGCAACTGTGGTCTGTTCTCCCCTCTAACACCAGAGGGTCACAAAACTGCTTTTGTATGACCCCTTCCTTTCTACAGTATGAGGAACAGGCAGGGGAGGGGTTGTTGGATAAGCTGTTTGTTATGTTTAGAAGAAAGGACACTGTCAGAGGGCTTAGCATCCTCTTGGTATGATGAGAGTCAGTAGCCTCACCTAGCCCGGTCTGGGCAGAAGGAAGAGGATGCAGGCCTGAGGCAGACGAGTGGGGCAGGTGGGGTGAGGGCTCATGGAATGACAGAGATGAGGCTGAATCCCAGTTAGTCTAAGGAGCTCTTGAATGAGAGAGATTTAAAGCAATGCAAAAGCCCAGGGAGACTGTAGAGTCCAATTAGTGGCACCTCCCCTGGCTTCCAGCCTGGAGTAGAGGTTGTACCATTAACCAAAGCAAAGAGGTAGAGAAAGGAATTTGATTTGGCTGGGAAGGTCCCTAAAAGCTGGCACTGGCCTATTTAGGTCCCTGGACTTCTGGTGAACAATCCTTGTTGGCAAGTGAGAACCGAGACTCTGGGATGGGTTAGGGCCTGCCTTGTATTTGCTGGAATCTGTGGACTTGAGTGAGTCTTGAGTCTCCAACAGACATTATCGTTTAAATCACAGTTGCAATTCACATGTGGGGCTATACGGCAAGGAAATGGATATTTGAATAAAGGAGATGGACGGTTATGATTACATAAAAATGAGGACTGATCTTCTGTCAAAAAAGTAGCCCAAATGACAAGGCATATATGTCAAACTACTGGAAATATGCACAACAAATAAAGCAGACAAAAGGGTGACATCTTTCCTGAGGAAAGAGCTTCTGTGAATTGATTAGAAAGACAAAGGCTGTGACCAGATGATTTACAACACTGGCACAACAACTAGTTTACAGACATGGCAAAACGGTTTATTCTCAGCAGTACTGCAAAATGCAAATTAAAATAATTAATTGCAGGCAAACTTCTTTTGCATCTCTAATGAACCCTGGTTAAAACACACACAAACAACTCAACAGTTCTCACCAAATAAAAGAGTGAGCAGTGCTGGCAGTGGTAGGTGAATGCCTTCATTCCCTTACATTGTTGGTGGGAATATAAATTTAAATGAGTCCTTGGCAAACAAATGTAACAGGCAACTTCACAAACGTTTTTTTTTTTTTTTGACCCACGCTTTTCATTCTGGGGTTTTAATGAAGACATAGTCTTATGGTGTTGATTCATTTATTCACTCATTTTTTGTTCATTCATTCATTAGTTCGTTCAATAAATATTTGTTGAATATCTCTTATCATTTCTCCATGTGGTAGGGGCTCTTGTAGGAACCAGAGAGATGTAGTCTCTGGTTTGTGGGGTGGAAATGATAAATAGTAAACACATAATTAGTTAAAGTTGGAGGATGTGACATGTTACAGGTTAACATGGAAACAACATAGTAGAAGGCTATTGAGTTATTTATAAGTGCACTAAATTCAATGGATCTGAACATGACCCTAGAAAATGGGAAAATGGTATAAGAAATCTCAGCATGGGGTGGGGGTAGATAGCATAATGGTTATGCAAAGAGACTCTCAGACTCTCATACCTGAGGCTCCAAAGTCCCAGGTTCAGTCTCCTGTACCACAATAAGCCAGAGCTGTGCAGTGCTCTGGTGTTTCTCTCTGTGTCTTTGTCTCTGCGTCTCTCTCAAAAATAAAATAAATAAAATATGAAAAAGAAGTAAACTTTAATAATAATAAAAAAAGAAATCTCAGTAAGTCCCCTTCAAGGATTACTATAAAATCATGTCTATGTCCTGTTACAGACTATGGAAAATTGCTGGTGATTTAATGCTAAGGGGATAAGAGATAGACAATTCAGGGCCCACTATAACTATGAGTATGTTGAAATGTTGAAGAGCTAGAGGATGAAAGGGGGAGGGTGCCAGAATGAGAAAAAGAAGAAGAGAGACATAAGTTACCCTTCCCACTCCCAAATGGAAACATGAAAGAGAAGGAATGGAAGACAAATACCAGAAAATTAGTAATATGATCAGTGATTTATTTTGTCATCCTGTTTCTCTGAAGTTCTCGCGTTTCTTTTAGGAGTGTACACTACCTCTATCAATAAAAGCAAACACCAGAAGTATCTTAAAGAAAATTTTGTTTCGGCTGCGAAATGTTACATTCCTGTGTGCTTTTTGGTTCCTGATGCCTACAGCTAGTTAGTTCATTAGCCTCTTGATAGCTTGGGAGTCCCTAATGAGAAAGGCAGTCCCAGCTACAGAATCTCTCAGATCGGATGGCAGAGGTGAACTGGCAGACACTGACTGATGGTGTTTCTTCTGATGATTGGCAGTTGTTATATTCCAAAGAACTCATGGGACTTTTACAGCAGTGCAGCATAAAGACTTTTCGGTGGTTTACTGTTATCTTCTCACTGTTTAACAAGTAAGTGGAACAGGGAATTGATAGTGGCGCTCAGTCTGGTCTGAAATATAAAGCTGTTTTGCTCAGCCAGAGTTACCCAAGATAGCGTGGATTGTATTTCTACATGAACCTCCTTTTCTTACTTTTAAAAAAAAATGTATTTATTTGTGATTTAGCCATGTTTGTACAAAAATGACAAGATTTTAGGCGAAATGATCTGAGAGCCCATGGGTTGGCTAGAAGAGTAATATCTAGGGACTTATAGAGGGCTGTGGTTCTAAAGATGCATCTGCATATATTTATGTATGTATTTGCCACCAGGGTCGTCATTTGGGTTAGGTGTCTGCACAACAAATCTCCTGTGGCAGGTGGCCATTTTTTGTTTCTTTTTAAAAAAGATTTTCATTTATTTATTATTAGATAGAAACATTGAGAATTTGAGAGGAGAGGGAGAGCCAGAGAGGGAAAGAGACAGAGACACTTGCAGCCTTGCTTCACCACTCCTGAAGCTTTCCCTGTATGGGTGGGGACCGGGAGCTTGAACTCAGGTCCTTGCGCTTAACCAGGTGCGTCACTGCCCGGCCCCGCCATTTTTCCTTTTAAAAATATTATGATAGAGATAGAGATATGTGGGGCAATAAAGGGATATATATATATATATATACATATATATATATATATATATATATATATATATAGAGAGAGAGAGAGAGAGAGAGAGACATCTGCAACTTGCTCTAATGTTCTGTCCCCCTGAGGGTGGGAACCAGAGGCTCAGGCTCAGATACTTGTGCTCTGTAACCAGTACACTTTAGGGGTTGTGCCATTCCCATCATCAAGGGCTGTGGTTCTTTTTTTTTTTTTTTTTTTTGCTTCTAGGGTTATTGTTGGGGCTTGATGCCTGCACTACCAATCCATTGCTCCTGGAGGCTATTTTTTTCCTTTTTCTTGCCCTTGTTGTTTATCAATGTTGTTATCATTGCTGTTGTTGTTGGATAGGACAGAGAGAAATGGAGAGAGAAGGGAAAGACAGGGGGGGAGAGAAAGATAGACACCTGCAGACCTGCTTCACCGCTTGTGCAGCGACCCCCGCCCCCACAGGTGGGGAGCCAGGGGCTGGAACCCGGATCCTTATGTCGGTCCTTGCACTTTGCTCCACCTGTGCTTAACCCGCTGTGCTACCGCCTGACCCTCAAGGGCTGTGATTCTGAACATCCCTTCCTAACAACTCAGATCAGATAATACCTGTGTTGCCCTCACCCATAAGGAAGGAGAATCCATTCTGTTGGAGCAGTCACTAACTAAAGAAGTCTCACTACTTCACAAGAGCCTTGCACCTACCTGTACATTAAATTGAAGAGCAGGGACACTGTTCCTCACCTTCTCTGGCTGTCTGAGTGGCTACTGTGCGCAGTGAGTTTCATAACCATTGGGTTGAAACTACCCTGAAGCCACATTCCAGGTACACGCTATTTTGACAGCTTAAATAACATGTTTCACAGTTGACAAAGCTGATAGCAACATTCCCTGGCAAATCAAAGGAAGTATTTAGTCACTGAGTCTGGGTGGAAAAAGGTATGAATGGGAATGTTCCTCTTCCATTAAAGTGCAAAGAGGAGGCCAGTTAATGACCTGTGGCTTCTACAACAACAGGCTCCTAAGCTTGGAGAAACACTTGTCAAAACTTGAGTAAAATATTTACTGGCAAAACCTCTTTCTGCCTTCACTAGGTATTGGACTTAACAGATGGTTCTATTCCTTCCCCTTTGTGATTGCTGCCATTCTGCCGCTAAGAACAGTGTTGAAGAGACTTCTTATAAATATATCAAATATGAGCTCATGGGGATTACCAAAAATTACATTCTTTTTTCTGCTTAAATGGTGGGCTCTTCCCCCCCAATTTAAACTTGAATTCAGGGATATATTATAAGAGTAGTTTGTACTTCATTTACTCTGAATTGTCAAGGGTTGTACATGTCTGTATAAAGGACTTCTTATTTAGTTTGCTGGCTTTTAAAAATTTATTAGCAGAGGTGCCCTAGTGAGCCTATGAGAATTTTTCTGTTTGTTGTGAGGAGAGTTAAGACTTGATGAATCACTTCCATGCTCTTTTTTAAAGGAGTACAGGGCATGGATTTACATACAAAAGATGCGGCCTGTGTACACCGTTCCTGGTATTAGTTGACTATCCCATATCTGTACTAATAGTGGTAAACCTTTGTTTTTTAAATTTCTATTATCTTTTTATTGGATAGAGACAGCCAGAAATCAAAAGGTTAGGGGAAGATAGATAAATAGATAGAGAGAGAGAAAGAGAGACACCTGCAGTACTGCTTTACCACTTGCAAAGCTCTTCAAACCTGGGGCTCAAACCCAGGTCCTTGCACATTGTAATGTGCACTCAACCAGGTGTGCCACCACTCAGCTCCCTTTTTATTATTATATTTATTTATTGGCTAGAGATAGCCAGAAATCTAGAGGAAGGGGGAGCTAGAGAGGGAGAGAGACACCTGCAGCACTACTCCACCACTTGTGAAGCTTTCCCCCCTGCAGGTAGGGGCTGGCGGCTTGAACCTGGGTCTCTATGTATTGTAACATGTATAGTCAACCAGATGTGCCACCACCTGGCTGTAAAGGTAAGTTTTCAGGGTAGTGTCAGTTCCAATTCATTCATGGGACTTGCTGGGTTTTGAATTAACTTCCTACTGGGGGCAAGAGAAAGTGAACAAAGGAAAGAGTGGTTAGAAATTCACTAAAGAAAGCAGGTTACAGCCACAGAACTCTTTTTAAAAGAGTTTTTAAAAGAGTTTTCTTTTAAAAGGGCACTTTTTTCCTTGCTTATGTTTTTTTATTTATAAAAAGAAAACACTGACAAAACCATAGGATAAGAGGGGTACAACTCCACACAGTTCCCACCACCAGAACTCCGTATCCCATCCCCTCCCTTGATAGCTTTCCTATTATTTTTTAAATATTTATTTATTTCCTTTTGTTGCATTGTTTTATTGTTGTA
Source organism: Erinaceus europaeus (assembly GCF_950295315.1). NCBI lineage: Eukaryota > Metazoa > Chordata > Mammalia > Eulipotyphla > Erinaceidae > Erinaceus > Erinaceus europaeus. The sequence goes on from NC_080185.1 coordinate 25,823,509, forward strand.
GTTATTATTGATGTCGCCGATGTTGGATAGGACAGAGAGAAATGGAGAGAGGAGGCCAAGACAGAGGGGAGGAGAGAAAGATAGACACCTGCAGACCTGCTTCACCGCTTGTGAAGCGACTCCCCTGCAGGTGGGGAGCCGAGGGCTCGAACAGGGATCCTTATGCCAGTCCTCGCGGTTTGTGCCACCTGTGCTTAACCTGCTGCACTACCACCCAACTCCCTAGCTTTCCTATTCTTTAACCCTCTGTGAGTATGGACCCAAGGTCATTGTGGGATGCAGAAGGTGGAAGGTCTGGCTTCTGTAACTGCTTCCTGCTGAACATGGGTGTTGGCAGGTCGATCCATACTCCCAGCCTGCCTCTCTCTTTCCCTAGTGGGGCAGGATTCTGGGGAATCAGAGCTAAAAAAGCACTTTGACCTCGACAGTTAACTTTTGGTTATTATGATAACTGAAAAGTGACTAAAGTTACCAATGAAGGCATATATATATAGTCAGCAGTAGATGAAAGTACAACACCCAGCTATGCTATGTGTAAGAGATGTCATGAAGCCTCAGGAATCCACATAGGACTGGAATAGACTTACTATGCCAATAAGTACTAGTCAGGAGGAAGTTGCTGTAGCTAAACAGCTTATCAAGCAAAATAGACTAAAATAAACACTTGAATACTGAGTTTAATTCTCCAGAGAATAATTCTGAATTATGTCCACTCAATACCATCGTTTTGAACTATTATTAAGTATAAGGTTGCTAGAGCTGCAAGAGGCATTGGCAGTGCCTTCTGAACACTTTCAGAAATTGACAAGTGAAGTGAACACAAAGGAAATGAGGAAACACACATAGTATGAAGTGCAAAGACCTGCTCAGGGATCTCAGTTCGAGCCCCTGGCTCCCCAACTTCAGGATGGTTGCTTCACAAATGGTGAAATTGTTTTGCAGTTGTCTTTCTCTCTCTTTCTCTCTCTCTATACCCTCCCATCTCAATTTCTCTCTGTCTTATGGAAAAAAAAAAGAAGAGAAAAAAAAAGCCTCCAGAATCCAGAAACGATGGATTCATAGTGCTGGCACCAAGCTCCAGCAACTGGAGGCAAAGGAAACAAAAAAGTAAATGAAGATACAGAAGATATATATATATATATATATATATATTGCCTCCAGGGTTATTAATGCTCAGTTCCTGGTGCCTGCAATACAAATCCACTGCTCCCAGAAGCCATTTTTTTCCCATTTTGTTGCCCTTGTCGTTGTCGTTATTGTTATTGTTTCCACTGATGTTGCTATTGTTGGATAGGACAGAGAAATCCAGAGAGGAGGGGAGACGGGGTGGGGGAGCCGGGAGCTCCAACAGGTATCCTTACTCTGGTCCTTGCACTTCGTGCCATGTGCGCTTAACCCACTGCGCTACCACCCGCCCTCCTAAACTTTTTCTTATTATATTATCGGATAGAGAGAATTTGAGATGGGAGGGGGAAATAAGGAGAGAGAAAGAGAAACACTTGCTGTAATGCTTCACCACCCATGAAGTTTCCTTTCCTGCAGGTGAGAACCAGAGGACTGAACCCAGATCCTTGCACATGGTTAGGTGTGCCCTAAACCAAGTGCACCACTGCCCAGTCTCTATAGTTTCATTTTTATTTATGTATTTCTTGCTACTAGGGTTAGTACTGCATGACAACTCCACCATTCCTGGTGACCTTTTTTCTGACAGGGAAAGAGAGAACGAGGGAAATAGAGCAGGGAAAGGGATACAGAAAGGAAAGACATCAGCAGTACTGTTCTGCTGTTTGTGTCACTCCCTCCCCCACACCCTGTAGATAGGAACCAGGGTCTTGAACTTGTGTCTTTGTGCATGGTGATGTGTGCACTCTACCCTTTGTGCCACCCCCCCAACCAGTCATTTTGTACTGAGGTGACAGTAGTTTATGATGTTGTAATTACGTATGCAAATTACTTACCTCAATAACATAACACACCACACCCCCATCAATGTTTCTTGTGTAAACAATATGTATTCATTGAGAGAAAAAAAGAGACCTAGTACATCACTATGGCACATGCAGTGTTGGGGATGGAACTCTTGACCTCATACTTTAATTAATTAGTGCTCTAACTATCCTACACCCTTACCTTGCCTTACCTCTGTTTATTGATTCACATGCGGGAGTAAAGAAGTCCAAGCCAAAGGCAGAGAAAAGTATAAAGGGGTTATTTGAACCAGGCAGCTTAGTCTGACCATCCATGGGAACGTTGCAAGGTCCCTATTGAACCAAGCCATATGTCAAGACCTTAGCATGAATTTTTCTTCCTTAATCCTTAAAATATCTCTCTACCCCAGTCCCCACCTGCAGGGGTGGGGAGTGTTTCACTAGTGACATAATAATGCTATAGGAGTCTTTCTTTCTCTCTCCCTCTCTAACTCTGTCTTCCCTCTAAATTTCTCTATCCTATTCAAGTAAAAATATATATCTCAAAAATTTGGATATGATATATAAATTGCCCAAATGTGCATAGCCAGTGATTATTAAAGTTGGTATTTGAAACCAGCTGGTTGAACCCCATTGTCCCCTTGCAGGAGGAAGCTTCATGGTTGGTGAAGCAGGTCTACAGGTGTTTTTCTTTCTCTCTTCATCTCTATTTCCTGTCCCCTCTCAATTTCTCTCTGTCCTATCAAATAAAAATAGAAAGAAAAAATGGCTGCCAGAAGTACTGAATTTATAGTGCCACCACTGAGCCCCAGTGATAACCCTGGTGGATATCAACAAAATAAATCACACACACACACACACACACACACACACACACACACACACACACACACACACACACACCTCAGATGGACCATAAGCTATGTATATGTCTGAATGACCAATGAATTATTCTCAGACACATCTCCAAAAGTCTTTAACTTCTTTTATGAACCCTGTGTATACAAGTCAAGTGGGATGAAGACTAGTGGAGAAATATCTCCATAAATCTCTACTTTTTTTTTTAAAAAACTCTTTCTGTACAAGATTAACTAGATTGGAATGGTTACCGTGTGTTACCTATTTTTCTTAAATGTACCTTTCAAAACCCTAATAAACATTATGGGGAGTCGGGTGGTAGTAGCACAGCAGGTAAAGCGCATGTGGTTCAAAGCGCAAGGACCTGTGGAAGGATCCTAGTTCAAGGCCCCGGCTCCCCACCTGCAGGGGAGTCACTTCACAGGCGGTGAAGCAGGTCTGCAGGTGTCTGTCTTTCTCTCCCCCCCTCTCTGTCTTCCCCTCTCTCTCCATTTCTCTCTGTCCTATCTAACAATGATGACATCAATAACAAGAACAATAATAACTACAACAATAAAGAAACAACAAGGGCGACAAAAGGGAATAAATAAATAAAAATAAATATTAAAAATTCATTATGGTCAATGCAACAGTTATTATGTTTACCTCATCTAAATAAATATGTAGATATCCAAGCAATTGTTAAGTACCTTCAGTGGTGAATTTTATAGCATAATGGTATTTTAGGGTACATTAAAAAAAAGAAAGTAGTTATGTTCAAGGAAAGATATTTCTTTCAGACAAGGAAAATGAGAACTTTAGCTGGATTCTAGTTTCTGCCCTACATGCAATCAAGATATGGTGCCCAGGCTTCATAAGATTTATGAGAGGTCAATGCACGTGGACTTTCTGGAATGTACACAGTTGTCCGGTTAGCAATGTCAGCTGCATTGTTGTGACTCTGAGCCCATTTCTGTAAAGGACCATCGCTCCTTGTTGCATTTGGCCTGTGGAGACACAGTATTTCCAAGATAGTGTGAATATGCTCAGTCAGGATAGCTCGCAAAAACTTAGAGCATCAGAAACCAGTGCCTGTCCAGATCAATTGAAGAATCTGAGTGAAAATGAATTTTGAAACCTGCTCTTATTCCCAAGGGCTCACTGGGAAGCTATTACAAGTGTATTTTATTACAGAAATAACCAAGTGAGAGTGGCCAGTTCCCAGAGGAGTGACCACTCTGGGAAGAGGCAGCTTCAGAAAAGGCCATCAAAGAGAATATGCAAATTATCACGAGTCTCTCGCAGTCTGGCAGACATTAGTGCTGGAGGCATAGAAATTAGGTTGAAGACACAGAAGAAGGGTAACACATCACTCAATAAAACAGGAGGCTGTGGCATGCCTCCTGGCTGGGACTTGGTAGAAGATTCACTGGTGCAACATCTTGACTGCTTACAGACCTGTTTGAGCTTATTTGTCAGATAGACTTGGGGCAAAGGCATTTCTTCAGTTGCATTTGCCTGAAGTGGCCCAGGAAAGAGTGCAGTAAGCCAGCTCCATTTCACCAAGAAAATGTGGAAATGAAGCATTGAAGTCAACTGGCCATAGTAGGCTTTTTATGAAGCAACACTCCAAAAGTGTTACAGACAGGTAGAAATGGCCTTCCTTCCTTCCTTCCTTCCTTCCTTCCTTCCTTCCTTCCTTCCTTCCTTCCTTCTTTCCTCTCTTTCCATCCAGGCTATTATTGGGATTCGGTGCCAGCACTACAAATCTACTGCTCCTGATAGCCATTTCTTTTTTCAATTTTTTATTGGATGGGACAGAGAGAAGTTGAAGAAGGAGGGAGAGAGGGAGGGAGACACACACACACACACAGAGAGAGAGAGAGAGAGAGAGAGAGAGATGCAGAGATGCAGACCTGCAGACCTGCATTGCCACTTGTGAAATGTGCCCCTAAAGGTTGGGGGCTGAAACCCAGATCCTTGCAACGGTCCTTACACATAGTCCTCCGTGTGTTTAACCAAGTGTGCCACCACCTGCCCCCCTTTATTTTTTTTAACTTTTAAAAGCTATTTTATTTTTATTTTAGGCTAGAGACAAATAGAAATTGAGAAGGGAGGGGGAGAGAGACACAGAGACATCCGCAGCACTGCTTCACTGCTCCTGAAGCTTCCCTGCTACAGGTGGGGAGCTGGGGTTTGAACCCCCAGACCTTGTACATGGTAGCCTGTGTGCTCAGGCTCAGGTAGGTGTGCCATCTCCTGGCTCCAGAAATGTTTTTTTTTTTTATTCATAAGCACACTGTAAGGTTACCGGAAGACAATTAGGTTAACATGAGATTATGGAACTGAAAGCAAGGTATCTTTAAAGGAAATTTGAATTTCTAAGCCCAATTGTTGGTGCATATCTCTCTTCCTAGGTAGGGACCTGTGTTTAGCATCTACACCCTCTGTTTATTCTTTGCAACTTGGAAGCGGAGCAAAAGGAAAGGGGGGGAGAGTCATTTTAACATTTGTATGGCATTTTACAGTCTTCTGGCAGCTTTTGTATTTACCACCATATGGGTTCACATTTCTATCTGCATCTCCCTCTCATTTATATGTTTATGAAGTTATAAAGATATACACATGTGCACACAAAATAATTAAGCAAGTGATATGTGTTTGACAACGCTTGGTGAGTTAATGCTAATTAGAGAGGGTTAAAAAAAAGCAAAAAAAAAAAACTTTGCTTTTCTAATCCAATTGCTCCCATGCTTTATCATTCATGCACCTAAGGACAGAATCCATTTAAAGTGCCACAATTTGCATACACACCACTGTGAGTGGGACTTGTGCTTAGTTTAGATGGCCTTCCTTGGAAAATTAATTCATGAGGGAGCTTAGAGACCTTGATGTCCCAAGTTCCATTAGGAGAGACTGGTATCACACTCTTCAGTTTCCAGCAGCCTCTCCTATACAGGAGGGTGTTTGTTTGTCATGGGGGCGTTTACGGGATGTGGCTTAGCATAAAGACTCTCTCAGTACAGAGAGACTCACTCAGCTCAACTCAAGATGGGAGACCCTTGTTGCAGGCATCTTGCTTAACCTCATGAAAGCGACTTAAGCTGAATGGTAAGTAAAAGGTAGCAATGCAGAATTTGCATGTGTGGAAGTTAGCCCCTAATATACATGTTTTTGGACTGGAATGAGCAAGACTGTGATGCTCCCTGTTGAGTGCCTTGTTTGTTTTGCCTTTAAACCATGGTGATGTAACTGTTACTCATTGTGGGAAGGTTACTCACACCCACTCCCTCTAGGCAAGGGACTGGGTGTGAGGTATCAGGTTGTGACCTTTGGCTGGGACTATCTTCTCTAGAGATTGTCAGGTTTCCATGCTGACAGCAAATAAGCCAGGGTCCACAAACATCCAATTCGTGTTTGCTGGGAGCTGACTATAGGACTGAGCTCTTTCTGGTCAACAGCGAGGTTTTTTTTTAGCGGGAAAGCCTGATAAGATGGATCCGAGTACCAGAGAACTGGTAGTAAGCACAGCTATATAATTTGACTCTTGGTAATAAACCTTGGTGGTCTGTAAATTCCGTTTACACATGAAAGCTAGAAGGCAGAAAGCACATGCTCCCGCGGACCTTCAAACAGGTAGATACATTCAAGAAACTATAGGTGTTTTAAGTTGAGATACAGAAGGGCTGGGAGTGGTTGGTGGCACAGGAGGTTAAGTGCGCATGTTATAATGCACAAGGACTCTGTTCAGGCCCCACCTATGGGGGAGGCTTTTCGAGTGGGTGAAGTAGTGCTGTAGGGTGTCTCTATCTCTCACCCTCACTATCTTCCCCTCCTCTCTCAGTTTCTCTCTGTCTCTATCATATATATGATTTTTAAAAAAGAAATATCAGAGACTAAAGTTGAATCTGAGAGCAAGCAGTACCATTGCCAAGACAGATAAATTGTTAGCATAATTAAGTACCAGGCTGTCATTTAGCAACTCTGTTTCTCTCCCAAATGTAGATTTGGAACCACCTGTCTTAAGACCCTAGAGGGAGGCAGTGGCCCCTTGCAGACTTGCAGTTTTAGTTTGAAAACTTCAGCTATCTGGACTTGGAATTTTGGGACCCCCCCATACTTCTGCTGGATTAGGAGTGATAGCTAGTTTGGGGTGCCTCCTGTGATTCAATATGATTTCTTTGAGATTAATCCATGTTGTTTGTAGCGATAGTTTTTTTTTTTCTTTACCATAGCACTGCTCAGCTCTGGTTTATAGTGGTGCAGGAGACTGAACCTGAGGCTTTGGAGCCTGAGGCAGTAGAGTCTCTTTGCATAACTGTTGTGTTAACTACCTTCCCCTAGTTTTGTCCATTGTATGTACCAAACTTTGCTTAACCCTTTCATTTGTTGAAGGGAATATGGGCTTGTTGCTGGGCTGGTTCTAGTTTTTAACTCATAAAACCAAAGCTGCTATGTATTTTTGTAAATATTTTTTGTGGGGCAGTAAATGTTCATTGCACCAGGATAAATGACCAAGAATGCAATGGCTGGGTCATTGGGTAATTATATGTTTAGTTTTCATAAGAAATTGCCAGAACGTTTTCCAGAGTGTCTATCCATCATTTCACATTTCCACCAGACATGTGCCAGCGATCTATTTCTTCCTCTTTCCTGCCAGCATTTGGTGATGGTGCTGTGTATTTATTTTAGCCATTCAGATCAGTGTATGGTAATATCACATCAAGGTTGTAATTTGCCTCTTTCCCTATGGCTAATGATGTCCAACACCACATTCACATGCTTATTAGCCATCTGTAAATCATTGTCAAAATGCCTGCTCATGTCGTTTGCTCATTTGGGGATTGTTTTTAAATTACCGAGTGTTTTTGTGCTCTTTATTCTGCATATTAGTCCTTGGCTAGATACATTGTTTGCAAATACTTTTCTTTCAGGCAATATCTGCCCTAGATCTTCCAGCTTTACCTCCGGAGTTCTTTTCTAAATTGATCAGTTTTAGGGTCCAGGTCTTAACTCAGCAGGAGAGCACAGGACTTCCACCTAAGAGATTCTCCATTCATTCCCCAGCACTGCACATTCAGCAGTACTCTGGCTTCTCTACCTGACTCTAATAAAGAGAAATAGGTCTCTTAAAAATCCTTTTTCCAGGGGCTGGGCAGTAGCACAGTGGGTTAAGCACACATGGCGCAAAGCTCAAGGACCGGAGTAAGGATCCTGGTTCGAGCCCAAGGCTCCCCACCTGCAGGGGGGTCGCTTCACAAGCTGTGAAGCAGGTCTGCAGGTGTCTGTCTTTCCCTCCCCCTCTCTGTCTCCCCCATCTCTCTCCATTTCTCTCTGTCCTATCGAACAACAAGGACAGTAACAACAACAATGATAAACAACAAGAGAAACAAAAGGGGAAAAATGGCCTTCTGGAGCAGTGGATTCGTAGTGCAGGCACGGAGCCCCAGCACTAACCTTGGAGGCAAAAAAAAAAAAATCTTTCCCCCCATTTTTCCCATGCTCTTACCTATCCTTTTCTCTCCTTTTCCTTCTTTTTTATTTTTCTTTTCTTTTCTTCCTATTTTTGTTTGTTTCCAGGGTTATGATTGTGGCTTTGTACCGGCACTATGAATCTACCTCTCCTGGCGGTCATTTTTTTTTCTTTTCTTTATTTTTTCTTTTATTTATTTTTTATTTTTTATTTGATAGGACAGAGAGAAATTGAGAGGGGGAGGAGATAGGGTGGGAGAGAGACAGAGAGATACCTTCGGACCTGCTTTATCACTTAAAAAGTGGAACCCCTGCAGGTGGGGAGCAGGTCCTTGTGCTTGGTACTGTGTGTGCTTAACCAGGTGTGTGACCGCATGGACTCCTCTTAAAATATTTAAATGAGTCAAACGATGAAAATGTTAGTTTTAATTCTGACATTTTTTATTTTAATTTAGATACTTCCCCCCCCTTGCTACCATGGTCATTGATTGGTGGGCTTCAGTGTCTGCAGGAGGTTTCCAGCACTCTCCGTAGCCTTTTCTCTTTGATACACAGTGAAAGACAAAGAGAGTTAAAGTGGGAGGGAGAGAGAGAGAGAGACAGGGAGAATGGAGAGACACCAACAGCACTATTCACTGCTCATGACCCTCTCCCCCTTGGAGGTGGCAAGTGGGAGTCTGCACTCAGTTCTTGCTCATGGTAAAATGTGTGCTCTGCTGAGTATATCATCACCCAGCTCTAATTTAGATACATTTTACACATGATAAAATTCAATTTTCTTTTTTTATAAGTAGTTTATTTTAATGAGAGAGAAGGAGAGAGAGAGAGAGAGAGAGAGAGAGAGAGAGAGAGAGAGAGAGAGCTATGTGGGTACTGAGAGACACAGAGTAAAAGACCAGAGCACTGCTTAGCTCTGGTTTGTGGTGGTGCAGGAGATTGAACCTGGGACCTCAGAGCCTTAGGCATGAAAGTTGTTTTTCCTTCCTTCCTTCCTTGCTTCTCTCTCTCTCTCTCTCTCTCTCTCTCTCTCTCTCTCTCTCTCTCTCTCTCTTTCTTTCTTTCTTTCTTTCTTTCTTTCTTGTCACCAGGTTTTTATCCAGACATTTTGTTCCCCTTTTTATTATTTTTATTGGATAGGACAGAGAGAAATTGATAGAGGAGGGGGATATAGAGAAGGAGAGAGAAAGATAGACACCTGCCGTTCTACTTCACTGCTTAAGAAACCTCCTCTGGGCTGGGGTAGATAGTGTAGTGGTTATGTGAAGCGACTCTCATGCTCCCAAAGTCTCTCAAAGTCCCAGGTTCAATCCCCTGCACCACCATAAGCCAGAGCTGAACAGTGCTCTGGCAAATGAGTATAAACATACAAAGAAAATGAAATAAAGGGGAGTCAGGCTGTAGCGCAACGGGGTAAGCACAAGTGGCACGAGCGCAAGGACTAGTGTAAGGACCATGGTTCAAGCCCCTGGCTCCCCACCTGCAGAAGAGTCGCTTCACAGACGGTGAAGCAGGTCTACAGGTATCTATCTTTCCCCCTCTCTGTCTTCCCCTCCTCTCTCCATTGCTTTCTGTCCTTTCTAACAACGACGACATCAATAACAGGAACAATAACAACTACAACAACAATAAAAAGACAAGAGCAACGAAAGAGAAAAAAAAAAAAAAAAAGAACAGAGAAGCCTCCCCTTGTAGGTGGGAAGGATCAGAGCAGGGACTTGAATCAGGCTCCTTGCACATGGTTTTTGTGTTCCACAGCTCAGCCCCTAGGAACAAAAGTCTTTTGCATAACCATTATGCTGGCTTCCCAGCCCAAAATGCACCTTTCAAAAGTATGCAGTAAAATGTGTTTTATTATGTTCACAAAGTCTCCAACATCATTACCAAACTGCACCACGTTTTCAGGACGCTGAAAAGAAGAAGAAACCTGCCCTCCTTACCGGTCACTGCCCATTCTTCCCTTGCTTCAGCCATCTGTGGTTGTCATGATGTTGTTTCTGTCTTTCTGATGGGTAGTCATGGCGAACATCTCTTCGTGTGCCTCTTGGCAGTTTGAATGTCTTCTAGTGAGGAAAGTCTCTTCAAAGCCTTTTCCACTTTATCTTGTTTCATTCTTTCAATTTTCACTGTTTTCTTTTTATGAAAGGAGTATGGATTTTTTTTTAATTCTTTTATTTTTCTGCTTTTATTTTATTTGAGAGGAATTGAGAAGGGGGAAGAGAGACAGGGAGAAAGAGAAATACTTGCAGCGCTGCTCAACTGCTCGTGAAACATCCCCCCTGTAGATAGTGTCTCCCTAGGGGGTTGAACCTGGGTACTTGAACATGGTAAGAAACCCAGTGTGCCACCACCTGACCCCTTCAATGTTGTTTCTTCTTTTTTTTGGGGGGGGGGGATTAATGGCTTCCAGTCAAGAGTAAGCAGTTGTTGGTAAATGTGTAAAATTTCTCAGTTTTCTGAAAATTATTCTATGCCTATGTCTTCCTTCACCATTGTGTACCAGGACCTGAACCTCCCCCTCACCCCACCCAGAGTCTTTTACTTTGGTGCCTTACACTTCTTTCTGTGAGTGAGATCAACCCATATGCACGTTAAGAGAGTTAAACCAGAAAGAGAATGATGAATCTGGGGCAATTAATTTTAAATCTATTTTAGATGCCAGTATCTTAAGAAATAAATACTTTCCTAACAATTTGTTCCTTTGAATGGATTGTTTCATCACTTATTTCATGATGTTCTTTGAAGTGCAGAAGCTTCATAAATGTTTTTTTTTTAATCTTTGATATTTATGATGGTGCTGCATAACCTAGGTTTTTTTTTTTTTTTTTGAGAGAGTTAATGGTTGACAGTGTAGTCATGGATACATGGGTATAGTTTTATCATGTGCCAGGACTCCAAAATTCTCTTCATCCCATCCCTCCTCCTCCTTCTACAGAGTCTTTTGCTTTGATGCAATACACCATGATCACTCCACATTTTACCCTCACTTTATATTAAGTCCCTTTATATTAAGTCCCACCTATAATTGAGATCATTAGGTGTTTGTCCTTCACTTTTGGGCTTATCTCACTTAACTTTATGTCTTCAAGTTCCATCCAAGACAATGCAAAAAGGACATAAAATGATTATTGTTTTTATAACAGCTGCGTAATATTCCACTGTGTATATGCACCACCGTTTTTGGCTATTATATTATGAATTATGCTGCTATGAACATAGATAGACATAGATCTCCTCTGAACGTGGTTCCTTTTCACTCATATTTTTCTAAGATCTTTATCTCTTACATTAAGGGTCATGACCTATTCTGAGTTCAGCTTTGTGGATATTCTCAGAATGGGGCCTGTTTTTTATTTTTATTACTGTGCATATCAGCTGTGTCAATCATATTTGTATAAATTCCTTTTTTCTTTGCTGAATTACCTGGGAACCTTTCTTAATAATCAGTTGAACATAACTGTATGCATGAATTTCTGGATTTAAAACTATTTTATTAATCCATATAGAAATCTTTGTGTAAGTGTTATGTAGTTGTGACTACTGTTGTGTGAATCTTACCTTGTGTCTTGTCCTCTAGGGTTTGATTTTTTTTTTGACTGGGCTACTTATAGTTTATTATGACTGTTTGGATTGGCTTAACAATCTCTGTAAAGAAGCCAATCAGGTTTTTGCTAGGGATTGTATTACTTCTTTAGCTCAATTTCAGGGTCATTGACATTTGAACAATATTAAGACTTTCAATCCATGAACATGGGCTACCCTTTCCTTTTGTTTAGGTGTTTCTTAATTTCTTTCAGTAATGATTTGTAGTTTTCAGAATTTCAGGTTTTTTTAAATTAAATCTCTTGATATTTTAATCTCGTTTTAGATGATTCTATAAACACAATTTATGTACCTTTATTTTGAGATTGCTCAGTACTGCTCTAAAAAGACAGTTGGACTTTTTAAAATAAATATTATTTATTTATTTATTATTGGATAAAGACAGAGAGAAATTGAGAGAGGAGGAGGAGATAGAGAGGGAGAGAGACAGAGAGACATATACAGCCCTGCTTCACTACTCATGAAGCTTTTCCCCTGCAGGTGGAGACTATTTTTCTTATCGCATTGATGCTCAGTACTGACTCATTTTTAATACTGATTTTCATGTTGCAGCCTTGTCAATTTGTTAATTTTAAAAGTATAATAGTTTTTGTTAGTATATCCCTTAGAATTTTCTACCTTCAAGATGTTGTCTTCTGTAAACAGATGTTTCTGCTTTTGTATCTGTTGAATGTGGACCCCTTTTACTCTCCCCTCTCTACTTTCTTTCATTCTCTCCCCCTCCCCTCCTCCTTTCCCTGCCCCCCTTCTCTTTAACTTTAACTTTCTAGACTAGAAATTCTACTGCAATGTGGAATACAGGTGAACAATAGATTTTCTTACTTTTTTTTTTTAAATCTTAGTGAGGAAAGCATTCAGTCTTTCATCATTAACTCTAATGTTAAACATTACTGAGGGCTTCACTACTCAGAGACAGTTTTTCCTCCAAAGAAAGACAAAAACAGAGACAGAGAAAGGAGAAGAGAGAGCCTGGCATCCAAAAGTAGGTCATTGCTGAACCTGTTCTATGCACATGGCAATGCCTGGACATTCCCACGTGAGATATCTGACAGATCTCATTTCTACTTTGATAGTCGCCTATCACCAGTATCAGCATCATCTTCAATGAATTGTCAATGACATTTTTTCTTTTGGCATAATCATGGTTTCTGCCTTTTATTCTTCGGATGTGGTGTTTTATATGAACTAAGGCCTGAGTGGTTGTTAAATCAACCTTGAACTCTTGAAGTAAACCCTACTTGGTCATGGTACACACTTTATGATTGTTATTATTGCCACCAAGGTCATTGTCAGAGCTTGTTGGAACTATAAACCCAGCTCTTCTGGTGGCTATTTTCTCCATTTTCTTTCTTTTTTTTTCTTTTCTTTCTTTCTTTTTAAATTTGTTATTGGACGGAGACAGAGAGAAATTGAGAGAGAAGGGGAGATAGAGAGGAAGAGAGACAGAGAGACACCAGCAGACCTGCTTCACTGCCTGTGAAGCGACTCCCCTGATGGTGGGGAGCCGGGGGCTTGAACCAGAATCCTAACCAGTTCTTGTGCTTTGTGCCATGTGCATTTAACCCGCTGCACTACCGCCTGACTCCCTATTTTCTCCATTTTCTTTCCTTTTTTTTTTCTTTTCTTCCTTTTCTATTATACTTGATAGGGCAGAGAGAAAATGAGAGAGGAAGGGAGGTAGAGAGGGAGAGAGGAAGATTGACACATGCAGACCTGCTTCACCACATGAGAAGCCCTCCCCCCCCACCCTGCGGATAGGTAGATAAGGAAGTTGTGAAATGTCTTTGTGCATTTGTAACATAGTTGTGTAACATGCACTCAGCCAGGTACACCAACGCCTGACTCCCGTTTCTTTATCTTGTCTACTGTAAGTAGTACTGCAGTGAACACAGTAGTACAAACATCCATTCAAATTATTATTTTTGTGTTTGTGTTATTGTGAGGTCATTTATTTGCAGTATACGTTGCCAGTAGCAGTGGCACTAGCAGTGCCAACACTTATTATTTCTAGGCCCTTTGTTTATTTGTTCATGCATGTAGATCATTCTCAGTCACAATGTGGCATCTCAGTGTCACCTCAATTTGCCTTTCCCTTATAATAAGTGACAATGAGAATTCTCCTCATATCTTCGTTGGACACCTCTGTGTTGTGTCTTCTTTTAAAATATGTATGTATTTGTTATGAGAGAGGGAGAGACAGAGAGAGACAAGGACAAGGCAGTAGCATATTCATTAAAGTGTATGTTACCATAGACAAGGACCTGAGTTCAAACCCCACCCCCAGTGCCAACTTACAGAAAGGGAGCTTCACGAACAGTGAAGCAGTGCTGCTGTTGTTTCTTTCTCTCCTTCTCTACCCCCCCTCCATTTTTCCCTGCCCCATCAAATATAAGGAAACTAACATTAGGCAAAATTTAAAACAAGAGAGAGAGAGAGAGAGAGAGAGAGGTTAGATCACTGCTCAGGTCTGGCATGTGGTGGTGCTAAGCATTGTAGCTGGGGCCTGTGGCATGCGCACTGGTATTCTTTTTTTAATTTTTTTAAATTTTATTTTATTATTTTTAAATTTTTATTTAAGAAAGTATTAATTAACAAAACCATAGGGTAGGAGGGGTACGATTCCACACAATTCCCACCACCCATTCTCCATATCCCACACTCTCCCCTGATAGCTTTCCCATTCTCTATCCCTCTGGGAGCATGGACCCAGGGTCATTGTGGGTTGCAGAAGGTGGAAGGTCTGGCTTCTGTAATTGCTTCCCCGCTGAACATGGGCGTTGACTGGTCGGTCCATACTCCCAGTCTGCCTCTATCTTTCCCTAGTAGGGTGGGTCTCTGGGGAAGCGGAGCTCCAGGAAACATTGGTGGGGTCTTCAGTCCAGGGAAGTCTGGCCGGCATCCTGATGACATCTGGAACCTGGTGACTGAAAAGAGAGTTAACATACGAAGCCAAACAAGTTGTTGAGCAATCATGGACCCAAAGCTTGGAATAGTGGAGAGGAAGTGTTAGGGAGGTACTCACTGCAAACTCTAGTGTACTTCTGCTTTCAGGTATATATTTTGTAGTAGTTTACGGATATGTGTGAACATATGCTCTCTCTCACAGAAACTGGTGTATATCTGGGTTTTGGGACTTTGTTAGAAAGTGAACCACCTGAGATGGAATTAGAGTATACTATGAAAGGAAAGGTCTCACCCGAGTAATGAAGCTGAAGGGTTGTCATTCCACACGTGAAGTCTCTGGACACAGTCTGAGGTGAAGCATGTTGAGGTGGCAATCGTTGTGTTGGTTAGGTTGTGATTGGCAGATGCAATATTATTTGATATGGATTGGGGGAGGCATACGGGAAAGTGGGCCCTATCCAAGGGTTCCAGGACTGGGGGAAGTAGAGGCTCTATACTGGAGATGTGAGGTTCCTGCTATCTTAGGGTTCAAAAAGACAATGGATAGTTAATGTTATCATCACATTATTTGGTAATTGGGTTAACAGAAGTTGAGGAAGAAGATCTGAAAGGGAAAATAAAAGCAGGACCTGACCAAATTGTAAGTAGGGCACCAAAGTAATAACCCTGAGGTAAGGGGTAGACATGCAGCTTCCTGGGACAGTGGGGGGTGGGAGTGGGTGGGAGGGATGGGTCACAGTCTTTTGGTGGTGGGAATGGTGTTTATGTACACTCCTAGTAAAATGTAGTCATATACATCACTAGTTAATTAATACGAGAGGGGGAAAATTAATTATATGTCTCGAAGTTTTTCAAAACACAAACTGAATCTTTTCTCAATATATGCAGTGTAATTGATATGCAGACTCTCTCAAAAGCCTAGACCAAGTAGATCAGAAGCATCCAATACCACAGCTATATACAAGATACTGGGTACTGTACAGCAAACCCTAACAAAAGGACTTTTCAAAGTTAGCGCACTGGTATTCTAACAAGCTGTGCTCTTTCTCAAGCTTCTTTTATATCTGCCTTGGAGAAGTGTCTGTTCCAAGCCTCTGCCCATGTTTTCACTGGGTTATTTGCTCTTTGTTCTTGCATTTTGTAAGTTCATTATCTTTTTTGGATATTAAACTCCTGTTGGATATATATGAGATGCAAATATTTACTCCTATTCAAAACCCACACATTGTGTATACAATTTGATGAGTTGGACATATGCATCACTACAACCAAGGTAATGTATGAATGTCTTACCTCCTAAGATGTATGCTTTTATTTTTCCTTGTAATAAGTATATATATATATGTTAGTATACTTCTAAGTTCTGCTTCTAGGACCCCTTCTGTTTCGTTGGTTTAATTGCCCCTGCTTAACACTGTATTCTAGTTACATAACCACTGTTAACTAAGCACCGCCCTGCCTGCAGTGCATTGGTTTAATCCCCACTGGTTCACGATGTCTTTTTGCTCCGCCCCCTCTCCTAGCACACCCTGATTTCCACCAGTCTTTTTTTTCGTTCCACCCTCTCTGTGTCACATCCTGTTTCCACCCTACTTGGCAAGATTGTGATTAGAGATGGCTTACGTTGCGCTGTGTTCCACATGAATAAAGAGATACTGTGTACAGCTCAGCCATGAGTCTCTGGTCATCTGTCTCCCACCCGTGAAGCTAGCCCGGCATAATGGCACCCTGAACAGAAACTGGCATATATAGCATAGGATCAGCTGTTTAATCTTGAGCCTAGGACTTCTGAGTTACATAGACCTGGTTTTAACTTATAATTCTCTTATTACTTGTAAGGATTTTGTCAGCTAGTTTCACCTACTTCTGATTCTTTTGTTTGCTTATGAAATGAATTTACTAGCTCATGACATGTTTTGGGGACACAGATGCTGTCTTAAGTGAAAGGACTTTATAAAGTATAAACTGGGGGTGGCTGGATGTTGACGCACCTATTGGAGTGTGTGTGTGGGAGGCTTCACAAGTGCAGAAGAAGTACTGCAGGTGTTTCTCTGTCTCCTGATCTCTTCTTTCCCTTTTTTTTTTCTGCCTCTATCCAACAGATATAAATAAATAAATAAATAAATAAATATTTTTAATGTTTAAATTGTTCCTTGAGTGTTATTTAATCATTATTTAGGCTTCTGATTTTATTCTAAAATGTCAGCGTGCCATTACGAATACTGAGAGTGTTGTTAATATCAGGATGGGTTACTGTATGTGAAATTAATTAATTTTGCCCATTGTCATTAATACAGAGGATATCATTAAGTGGTTACTATTACCTTTGTGCCTTTATTCTAAATTCTGTACTAACCAAAAGTTGAATCTATCAAGTTCTCTCTCAATCTTACAGTATTCATTTGAAGATGTATGTTGATTCGTCAGCTGTCTGAAACATGCTTTGGAAGATCCAACATATACCGACTATATAGCTACTATTAATTTTAACTTTAGGCAAAATTAAAAAATAAAGATTATTATTTTTTAAATTTTCTTTATAAAAAGGAAACACTGATAAAAACTGTAGGATAAGAGATGTACAACTCCACACAAAAATTCCCACCACCAGAACTCCGTATCCCATTCCTCCATCCCTTCCCCTAGGAAGATAGCTTCCCTATTCTTTATCCCTCTGAGAGTATGGACCCAGGGTCATTATGCAGTGTAGAAGGTGGAAGGTCTGGCTTCTGTAATTGCTTCCCCGCTGAACATGGGCATTGACAAGTCGATCCATACTCCCAGCCTGCCTCTCTCTTTCCCTAGTGGGGCAGGGTTGTGGGGAATTGGAGCTCCAGGTCACATTGGTGGGGTTGTCTTCTCAGGGTAGTCCAGTTGGCATCATGGTAGCATCTGGAACCTGGTGGCTGAAAAAAGAGTGAACATACAGAGCCAAACAAATTGTTGACTAACCATGAACCTAAAGGCTGGAATATTGCAGATGAAGATGTGGGGGTCTCCATTTTGTAGATAGCTAGTAGGCCTATTTTAGTTATATTCTGAAGGGCCTGTGACTATACTAGATTTTTTTCTCAGCTTGACATGTGATATACAGATGGATCTAAGTTATTGTCTGGGGAGATGATATCATGATATCATAATGGCACGCTGACATTTTAGAATAAAATCATAAGCCTAAATAATGATTAAATAACACTCAAGGAACAATAACACTCAAGGAGAAAGGGCTAGAAAGCTGGGAGCTACTGTCTTCCCTGATCCAGATTTAGGTTTTTTTTTTTTTTTTTTTTTACGAGAGAGACCAGAGTACCACTCAGCTCTGGCATATGTGGAAAGTTCTATGTTCTATTGCTTAGAACACAGACTTTGA
The DNA here is from genome assembly GCF_950295315.1 of Erinaceus europaeus. NCBI lineage: Eukaryota > Metazoa > Chordata > Mammalia > Eulipotyphla > Erinaceidae > Erinaceus > Erinaceus europaeus. Next base: position 25,841,620 of record NC_080185.1, read on the forward strand.
AACATTTTAATGTCCCCAAATACCTGTATATCTGGTTTTTTTTTTTTGCTTATATTAGCCAGTGCCTGGGAATATTAGTGTATTTGGTGTACCCCAGAAATATTCCTGATTTACAAACCGAAAGAGCTGGATATACTGAAAGGAGACAAAATTCAGTTAGTTTGCTTTCATGGAAGAATGTTGGGTATTTTAGATCACCTCTGATGATTTGGGACATGTGACAAATAAGCATTTATCCAGTGATGCATAGTCATGGCGAACATCTATTCTAAGCAGTCTTGCCATCTTTGCAAAGTATTCATTCTAGTATTGGGATATAGAGAGGGAAATTGCATTTTTGCAGAAATCCAGGCTTGTGAATGTTTTATGGATATGTAAGTTGTTTCCAATTCTCATCTACTGAAAATATTGAACACAGAGGTGTATGTATTTTTAAAACCAATGTTAAATAAATTTTTTTACAAAATAAAAATGGAAATACATTACTATTCTGCAGTATTGCTCCTAGGCATTCATCCAGAGGACATGAAAATATTAACTTAGATGGATAAATGTTTGTAGCTGCACTAATCATAATAGCTAAAATAGGGAAGGAACTTAAATGCCCACAGACAGATGACTGGATGTAGAAGCCTGTATGCTATAGACTCAACAGACTATTAATCTACTCTGTCATTAAAAAAAAAAGATGACACTTTGTCTTTCAAGACAGAATAGATGAACTAGAGGGAGTTATGTGAAGTGAAATAAGTCAAGAAGCAAATCAGTATTCTCATACTTTTAGAATAAGTAACCAGAAATGGAATTGTGTTACATCAATAAGAATATATATATATATATATATATATATATATATATATATATATATTCTTTTTTTGGTGGAACTCTATGAATGTCTTCTTTTTCTTTCTTTTTAAAATTTTTTATATTTATTTATTCATTTTCCCTTTTGTTGCCCTTGTTGTTGTAGTTATTATTGTTGTTGATATTGATGTCATCGTTGTTGGATAGGACAGAGAGAAATGGAGAGAGAAGGGGAAGACAGTGGGGGAAGAGAAAGATAGACACCTGCAGACCTGCTTCACCACCTGTGAAGCAACTGCCCTGCAGGTGGGGAGCTGGGGCTCGAACCAGGATCCTTATGCCAGTCCTTGTGCTTCATGCCATGTGCACTTAACCCACTGCGCTACCGCCCGACTTCCCTTTTTCTTTTTAATTTATTTTTATTGGGGGATTAATGTTTGACAGTGGACAGAAAATATAATAATTCGTACATGCATAACATTTCCCAGTTTTCCACATAACAATACAACCCCCACTAGGTCCTCTGCCATCGTGTTCTGTGAACATTTTCTGATGTCTATAGTTTGTTTATTTTCAACCATACCTGTTCAGCTCTTATTGCTGTTGGAGTCAGGGGCCTCTCACATATAAGTAGTGTGTGTTACCACTGCACAATTCTTACAGTCCTCACGTTCTCTTTAAAGTTTTACCTTCAGTGGCCATGGGTAGGGGAAGGGGTAGGGAGAGAGAAAGAGAGTGAAAGAGAACCCAGACCATCGGTTCTAGGGATTGAACCCAAACCCCGTGTGCAAAGCATTAGCTGAACCATTGAGCCACCTCCTTGACCCAAGACTTTGGAGTTTTACTGCACATTTGAGTAGTCTATATTTTTTAATATTTATTTATTTATTTATTTAGGTTAAACAGAGGGAAATTGAGAGGGAAGGGAGTGATAGAGAAAGTGAGATACAGAGATAATTGCAACACTGCTTCACCACTCATGAAGCATCCCCCCATAGTCTGGAATGTAGGGCTTGAACCTGGGTCCTTTTACATGATAGTATGTGTGCTCAACCAAGTTCACTATCGCCCAGCCCTATGCAATATATAATTCATGCTGCCACATATAGAGGGTCTGTAGCTGATGTCATTATCCCTCGAGATAACTGTCCCCAGCTTCCATTCCTGGTTCATCTCAATGAATTTGGCAAATCCCTTAAAATACTCTCTATTACAGTCTCTCTGATGGCAAAGCAGAAGGCAGTATTTAGTATCATGGCATTCCTGAGGTGCTGGGCTGATAATTGGATCACACCTAACAACCTTTTCAACTGTGCTAAGAAATACTTTGTTGTCAATTCAGCTGTCTGTGAATATCTTGTCAAGCAATAAATCATTGGGAGGACACACACATAGATCAAAGGGCAGGGGCTAGGAACTTCAACAGACTGAGATGGAGGGGATGGTGTTAAAAAAAAAGTGTAGAGGAAAATGCTGATTTACCATCAGAAGGAGCCTCTGAAAAACTGGTCACATTTAGACAACTACTTACAGCCTGGTTGTTCGAGTGTTTTTTTTTTTTTTCTGCCTGTTGATAGCTGAAAAGGATGAGGTGAATGATGGTAAGGAGCCTCGGTGGGTACCTGTGAATGGAGAAAGGCCTTTTGGTTGGAGAGGACGTGGTACTCTCTCTATATACAGTTAATATGTTTTTTTTTCCCATCACTGGAGCATCACCCTTCTGAGTTGACTTTTTCAGATAGTGAGCGCGCGCTCGAGAGAGAGAGAGAGAGAGAGAGAGAGAGAGAGGGAGGGGAGGAGTAAAGACACCACAGCACTGAAGTTTGCTCTAGTACAGTGGAGACTGTGCTGGAACGTGGGTTGTGCGCATGAGAAAGTAGGCACACTATTAGGTGAGCGTTCTTGTTCCCCCCCCCCCCAGTAAGTTCTTGAAAAACATGTTACTTGCTAGAATGCAGCTTTATGTCTGTGAAGTTCTGGCCTCATCCTTTGAAAAGGCTTTTTTTTTTTGACTCCAAGGTTATTGCTGGGGCTTGGTGCCTGCACTATGAATCCACTGCTCCTAGAGGCCATTTTTCCCATTTTGTAGCCTTTGTTGCCCTTGTCCTTATTCTTGTTGTCATTGTTGTTGGATAGTACAGAGAGAAGGGGAGACAGAGGGGGAGAGAAAGATAGACACCTGCAGACCTGCTTCACCACCTGTGAAGCGACCCGCCTGCAGGTGGGGAGCTGGGGGCTTGAACCGGGATCCTTACATTGGTCCTTGCGCTTCGCGCCTGTGCGCTTAACTGGCTATACTACTGCTCTACCCCCTTCCCCTTTGAAAAGTTTTACCTGTAAGGCAGCAGAGAGACAAGCTAGTTCATTAACATCTGATCAGCCAAATTAATTACACCATGAAGTATTCGTACCTCCTGAATCTAATCACAGAGTTGGACTATAAGACGCTACAGGGTCCTAAGTCATTGACTGACCTGTCTGACTGAACAACTGTGAAGTCTTCTCTCAGACTGAGCAGCTTGAAAAGAATTTTCTCCTCAATAGAATCTGCCCAGACTTGGTCCTGATGGGCTCTTGACCCTGCAATGGAAGTAAGTAGGCGAGCAATTTCCAGAGTAAGAACTCAAACTTGTAACCTGTGAAAACCTCATGCATGGCACCCACTATGCTTTAGTATAGTTGATTTCAACCATCCCAAGTCTAGAATGGTCTTTCTCCCCACCCTCTTTTTTTGTCTTCCTTGGGGCTTCACATCCTTGGCTGACTTTTCAGATAGAGACAGAGACAGGGGCCGGGTGGTGGTGCACCTGGTTGAGTGCATGTTGCAATTTGAAAGGACCTAGGTTCGAGCGCCCGGTCTCCACCTGCAGGGGGAAAGCTTCACAAATGGTGAAGCAGGGCTGTAGGTGTCTCTCTGTCTCTCTCTCTCTCCCTCTCTCCCTCCCCCTTCCTCTTAATTTCTAGCTGTCTCTATCCAATAAATAAAAATAAATTTAGGGGGTCAGGCAGTAGTGCAGTGGGTTAAGCACACATGGTGCGAAGTGCAAGGACTGGCATAAGGATCCTGGTTTGAGCTCCTGGCTCCCCACCTGCAGGGGAGTCACTTCACAGGCGGTGAAGCAGGTCTGCAGGTGTCTCTCTTTCTCTCCCCCTCTCTATCTTCACTTCCTCTCTCCATTTCTCTTTGTCCTAACAATGATGGCATAAATAATAACGACAATAAAAAGACAACCAGGGAAACAAAAGGGAAAATTTTAAAAAATCTTTAAAAAATAAATTTAAAAAGAGAGAGAGATACAGAAAGAAGGACAGACACCACAGCACTGACACTTCCCACCATGCTGTGGGGAGTGGGCTCAAGTCTGGGTTGCATGTTTACCAAACAGGTACACTATCCAGTTGAGCTTTTTGCTGGCCCTCAGACCTGGCTATCATTTCTGTCTTTTCAGAGCCTTTGCACATAGTACTTGACTGGTACTTGTTTAATAAGCAAAAATAATAACTTGCAGGCACCGTACATTCAACTTGCTACAAGTCATACCCAACTCTTCCTCTCAGTGGATAATACCAAGGAACTTAAGCACTCTCGAAACCAGCACTTCTCAAGCGTTACCACTCATGTGAATCACGTAGGAGTCTTGTTAACGTGGAGATTCTGACTCAGTAGGGCTGGAGTGGAGTCTGCCATGTTTATTAGAGAGACTCATTGTGTCTTCTGTGGCCAGACTTTTTGGGAGGTGGAGAGGAAGGGAAAGCATCCTATCCTGTTCTGAGTAGATCAGTGGGAGTGATCTATCTCAAGATTTTTTGGGCCTTTTAAAAAATACTTTGTTAATTTATTAGAGACAGAGAGAAGTCAGTAAGGAAGGAGGAGATAGATAGGTAAGTAGGTAGGTAGGTAGGTAGGTAGGTAGGTAGATAGATAAGTAGGTAGATAGATAGATAGACAGACAGACAGACAGATAGATAGTTAAATAGATACCTGAAACACTGTTTCACCAAGCCTGAAGCTTCCCCTTGTAGTTGAGGACCAGATGCTTGAACATAGGTCCTTTGTGCACTGTAACGTGCACTCTACCAGGTATTCCACCACCTCAAGAATTTTTCTGTGCAAGAACCGGCATAAGGATTCAGGTTAGAGCCCCCGGCTTCCCACCTGCAGGGGAGTCACTTCACAGGTGGTGAAGCAGGTCTTCAGGTGTCTATCTTTCCCCCTCTCTGTCTTTCTCTCCTCTCTCCATTTCTCTCTGTCCTATCCAACAATGACGACAATAACAATGAAACAACAAGGGCAACAAAAGGGAATAAATAAATGTAAAAAGAATTTTTCTTATTATTTATTACAATTTCTGCCATGAGAATTGTTGCTGGGGCTTGGTGCCTACACAATCATTCCACTGCTCCCAGTGACTATTTTTTAATTTTTTTCCACAGAGAAAGAAATAAAGAGAGAGAAAGATAGAGACAGAAGCAGACCAACAGACATAGCACTGCTTCACCACTCCTGAAGTTTCCCCTTACAAATTGGGGACCAGGGACTTGAACCTGGGTCCTTGTGCATGGTGATGTCTGCACTCAACCAAGTGTGCCAGTGCTCAGCACCTCAAGAAATGTTAGCTGCCTGCCACTTGCCAGGCTTCAGCCAGCGGTCCCCCCACTCCTCAGAGCTACCTCTGGCGTATAGTCCAAGTTCATGGAGAATATTGTGCTCTCTTGGCTTTTGGTAGAATGTGTTCTTCAACCCCCCACCCCCTTTTTAGTTCAGCCAGTCATCCTAGGGATTGTACTTTGTTCCTCTTTCTAGGGTTTCCAGTAAACTGACTGCCTACTTTCTCCAGAGAGAAGCACTGGGAAAAGCAGACCAAATGAGATCTCAGGAGGAAAGTCAACGTTGCACACGTAGTCAGGCAGCTTCTGTTGTTTTCCATGAGAAGTAGTGTTTCCAAGGACAGAAACGTGCCCAATGAAAGGCCTTCCTTAAAAGACTGCAGAGCAGTCAGGCCCAGCGTCCGGTTCTACTTGGATTTCAAATGACCATTTGAGTGAGAGGGGGAAATGAAGTGTGGTTGACTTGAAGGAATTTGCTAATGGAAGATCAAAGCCACACATAAAATAGGTAATGTCACAGGCATTCTTGGAAGGTTGTAAGAGGAGAACAGACAGGACAGGCTGTACAAAATTTCCTTCAACAATGATTTTACGTTTTCTTTAGGATTTCTGTTTTTTATCCGGTTCAAGAACCAACCAACATGAAAAAAAGTGTATTTCAAAAACTACTTCAGCGGGTGTTGCTTAGGCTTTTATAATTCCATGCTTCTGCTTTCTGTGTTTCTTGACAATGAAAAATGTCACCAGACAAATTGACTCATTCAGAGGAGAGAGTTTATGTGACGTTAGTATATTTGAAAATCACATCTTTATTATGACCTTAAACTAGAGCTCTGCTCCTGGGAGGCTGTGACTATTTCAACCCTTGCATTAAGACATTAGCCTGTTTTAGTAAGTAACCTTTGGTCCCAGTCCCCCCACCTCCATTCTGCTACTAGTTAACTATTGATCCTTGAACCCTTCCCCTGTCTTGTCTTAGAGACTCCCTGGCACTAGCTGACTAGGAAAAGCAAGTTCTTTCCTTGATCCCTTGATGAAAATGTAACCAAGAAGATGTTTTTGGGAGATACCACCCAACATAGTCCACCCGTTAGAGTCAGTTATCACTCCATTTAGTTCCTTTTCCAGATAGTTCTTGCCATCAGGTCCCCTTCCTTAGTGGTGAAATTCCAGGAAGGATGCACAAAGCAGTAACTGGGTCAATCTGAAAGAGGAGTCAGGAGAGTTAGCAACCTTCTCACCTTCAATAGGACTTTGGTGCTGAGCTAACCTGCCTTTTGGATCCAGAACGGGGCCGGGCTGGGGGGGTGTGGTGGTGCGGGTTGCGGGTTGGGGGGACCATTAAACTGAGAGTGACTGTTTGACTGGCTGTCAACAGAAGTGGAGCATTTTTTACCCCTGAGCAAACAAATCAGCCAGCAGGCCTTCTCTGAAGACCACCCGAGTATCACCTGACCATGTTCTTAGGAGGCAGGCAGCTTCAACTGGGCTGTACTTTTGTTGGTTTTCTGTTGGGAGGAAGGATCAGGCTGGTGGTGCTTTCTTGTTTGGAAGTTATGGCTGTTCCTGGACTGTTGTTTAAACATCATATATATATATGTATATATATATTATAATTGAGGTAACGTGTATTTACAAGAACATATATTTTAGCGGTACAATTTCGCACCCCACCACACCATGCCAACCACCAGAGACCCAGTAACCCTCCACCACAGTCCACTGTATGTCCTCACTATTGAGTCCTTTCCCTTCCCCTCTGGTAAACTGAGTTCTGTGGTCAGTTCTGCCCAATCCTCATATCAATGGAATAATCCAACTTTTGTCTTTCTGAGTCATTTTTCTTCACATGACCCTCTCCAGTCCCTTCCATTTTGTAGCAAAGAAACAAACTATTATTTACTTTTTTTTTCTGTAACTTGAGTAGTGAGTATTCCATTGAACATATGTCCACACATCTTCTTTTGTCTGTTGATCTACCCTTGGACACCTGGGACCTTTATAGGTTTTGACTATTACAAATGATAGTGCAGTGAACTCAGAACTGCGATGTTCTCAGATTTCTTCTTTTTTTTTTTTTTTTTAATGCAGTGCTGGGGAATGAACCTAGGGCCTCATACATGCCCAGCCTATTTTTTATTTCTTTACTTCTCGAGGAGGTGAGAGAGATCGAGAGGCTCACAGATAGATACCAACCCCAGCATAGTTGTACTGTCCCTGGAGCTTCCCCAGTGCTGCCGAGGCACTCTCACTTTGTACCAGGGCTGGAACCTAGAGCTGCATGCAGAGCAAAGTGTGAACTCTATCAGGCAAGTTATCTCCTGCCCCCCCCCCCTTTGCCCTTTTTTAAGTTACTACTTTTGTGTTACTTGTCTAAAGACATAGGGATGGATCTCTTGCATCGTATGGCAAATTTATTTTTAATAAGGCCAGTGACCTCCACACTGAAATGGAGGTCACACTGAAATTGTCTGCCCACTGGGGTTTGCATTCAGGCAATAGAGTCTATCATGGCCTGGGCTGAGTATTGTTTTGCACCCAGTAAAGGACTATTTATTCCCGAGTATGGACACCCTGAGTAATGGCAGTCGTTGGGGTTCTCAGAAAAAGTGCAACAAAATGAGAATTAGCTTCTTCATTTATTTATGTCCAGGCAGACCCATGGCTTTACTACAACAGTCTCATAAGGCTTTTCTCTCTTTGATATTTATAGGAACTTGTCACACTATGTAGCTTCATTCGATCATTGAGGACATAAGGGCTGTGCTTTTGGAGAAGGCTTTTTGAGAGGCTACATAACCTTTCTAGTCTTGTGGAGGTGGTTCAAGCCTTCAGGGTAATTCCTTGAGAATTGTCTTTAGATGGGGTCTGTTTTGGTGTTTTTTTTTTTTTTTGGCACAAGATATAGAACCTTTAATTTGGTAATTGAATGAATATATTTGAATCTTGCCACCATTCCTAGAGTTATTTATGGAATTGAATAAAAACATTGACATATTTCCAAGGTCCTTAAGAAACCTGCTAATCTGATAGCTTCCAAACTATTCCCTGCAGAATCTAAGTGTTTGGAGAAGGAACCTTAGGTCAGGAAAATCCAAAAGCACCATATGTCTTTGATGCTAAATTCCTAGTCATTGTAGTGGTGCTGCCATGGAAAACAGAGCCCTGTCATGCATTCTAGGCAGGTGCTCAGCTCCTAAATCAGTTCTGGCTGATAAGATCTTTGCTTATGCCTTTCATGGAAGTGATTCTTTGACAGGCTCACTTTGCTGGTGTTTCCAACCCCAAGAATTTGCACCAGAGACTCAAGTTATGAATTGTCCCTCAAAACTCTTGAGTTTTTGTTATTGTTGTAAGATCGGGAGGGGTCAGTGGAGTTTAGTAGGGGAGCTGGAGCAGTGGAAAGACATGAGTTAGGAATGACCTCCTAAGTTCCCATGGGATCAAGTTATTGGTCCACTGGCGACAAGCACTTCCTCTCTAAGATTTTTAATATATGTCATGCTTCATGATTCACAGAAGTATTTTCTCCTGCGTCCACCAAAGGCTTGTATTTACAGAGGCAAATGGATCAAAGGCAAGGAACCACTGAAGGCTGAAAACATAAAACCGCCCCTGTGTGGGCTGGGCATGAGGAGGATTTTACTTCCTGAGCTGCAACTGAATTGCTTTTCACTCAGCAGGTTTAACTTCTCTGCTTTTGTGTCAGATACCTGTAGCACACATAGTACTTCTGTCCTTTGCTTTTTTTCTTTTTCATTTTTTTCCTACCAGAGTTATCACTGGGGTTCAGCACCTGTACAACTACTCTGCTCTAGCGACCATTTTCATCTCTATCCTCTAGATACATAGTGAGAAACAGAGCTAGTGATGGAGTAAGAGAAAGAGAGGAGGGACACCACCCCATCGCACTGCTTTGATGCTGGTGAAGCTTCCTCCCTGTAGGTGCTCCCGTATGATGAGGCCGGTCTTGAACCTGTGTCCTCTCCCATACCCAAAGCACCACTGTCTTCCTTCATTTTTTTCCTAAGCCACAGCTAACACCACAGATCTGTTGCCCCCCCCCCCAGAATAACCACCATAGTTCTTCCAACATCTTATAGGAAAGTTGGCTTCTTTTTAATTCATGTATTTCAGTGTTCTATATTCCACTTGAGTGAAACCCTCTGCTAGTTGTCTTTAATTCCCTTCCTTACTTTACTAAGCTTAGTCTCCTGCAGGTCTATCCATTGAATTGCTGAGCAGTATTTCATTGAGTATATGTCGCATAACTTCTTTATCCAGTCACATGTCAGTGGGCATTTAGATAGCTTCCATATTTTGGCTGTTGTGAATAATGAAGATGTGAATGAATGTCTTCACATCTTTTGCATAGATGCCTCTGGGTGGGATTGCTGGATCATAAGTCTTTGCATTTTTATTTGTTCAAGGACTCTGCACAGTGTTCTCCAAAACAGCTACCCCAGTTTACGTTCTTAGCAGCAGTGAAACAGTTCCTCTTTCATCACAGCTTTCCTAACACCTGCACGTCCTGTTTTATTACTGTTGACCACCCTCGCTGCTGTACGATTGTCCTCTTTCATTTTCAAAGACTATTGTCATTTCATTGATGACATTCATGATGGTATTAACAAAATCCAAATTATCCACAGTATCAGATCACCAGGGTACTTGTTGGTGATGATTTAAAGCAAGTGAATTCTCTGGAAGACTATAACTAGGCTGCCTGGCACATTGCATACTGAGCAAAAGGTAATGTAACTCGTGTCAAAGCTCCTTAGTTCCCCAATCTATTTCTTATAGTAATAATTTATTTATTTATTTCCCTTTTGTTGCCCTTGTTTTTTTTTATTGTTGTTGTAGTTATTATTGTTGTCATTGATGTCATTGTTAGATAGCACAGAGAGAAATGGAGAGAGGAGGGGAAGACAGAGAGGGGGAGAGAAAGATAGAAACCTGCAGACCTGCTTCACCACTTGTGAAGCGACTCCCCTGTAGGTGGGGAGCCGGAGACTCGAACCGGGTTCCTTATGCCAGTCCTTGGGCTTTGCGCCACCTGCGCTTAACCCGCTGCGCTATTGCCCAACTCCTAGTAATAATGTTTTTCAGGGTTACATTTTTTGATACCCAGATTTGACCAGCATAGCTGCTGAACAAGAATTGGTTCTGAAATGGTTTTCCCCAGCTACAAAGCAGGAACATTTTACCGAAATGGATCCTGTTTGGCTCTACAGTCTATTACTAATTGATAATATAATAGAAAAATAATTGATGACAGTCAAGATCCATAGTGACCAGTTTTCACAACAGTTTGGAAGAGAGTCAGTTTCTCCTATGTTAAGGTTTAGGATAAACTCTGAAGCTTTTTGGGGATTCCAGCCTGGCAAATGGTGCAGAAAATGAGAAGATATTTAAAACTAATGTTCACATCATCATCATCTCTCTGTTTGAAAATAATGTTTGGGTGGGATGGGTAGGGTTTCTGATGTCCTCATGCTCTACACCACTATAGCTATTTAAGTGGTGGGCCATTCTTGGTGAAATAACACTGCATGAAATACTGCCTCCCGAAAGACCTCACTCTAGGGCAGAGGCGACTAAACGCAATCGTTGTTAGAGCTGTAATGCTCTACACACCAAGACTAAACCACAAGATGAAGTAATGTCCATTTTTTGCCTTTGAGAACTGACTGGAGGGAAACCAGGATATGAACTATTGCTAAGTGAAATATAATGCCCCAGAAAAGAGAGGGAGAGAGAGAGAAGATACTGTAAGCTCAAAAATCGCTACAAAGCTGACCATCTGGGTTATCTATTAAGCCACAGTTTTCCTTTTTTTTTTTTTTCTTTTTATGGTTTGAGGAATGACCCCAGAGTGTGTGCCCCTTCCCCCACCCTCAGTTTCTGGAATGCATTTTCCTCATAAATGTAGTTAGCCAAAAGAAGAAGAAGGAGGAGGAGGAGAAGGAGAAGAAAGATGAAGAAGAAGAAGAAGGAGAAGGAGAAGGAGAAGGAGAAGGAGAAGGACTCTTTAACATCAGTTGTGCTAAAAAAAAAAAAAATCAATAGTTCTCCATAAAGGCAATGTGTTTGCTGACCATTTTTGCCTTCTGACTTACTATGTGGTCTTGCATTGCTAATTCCACTTTAGCAGTGGGAAGTACACCAGCTTTCAGTCACTGGGCCGTGAGATATATCTAATCAATGCAAGGCTGACAGTTGAAAAACCTCTCTGCTGGGATTCAGGAAATAAAAGTCGGTTGCACTCAGTTTGGAAAACCCTCAAGGCATCCGCATTTTGGCATTTCCAGGTCTTGTGACCACTGAGTAGTCGCCCTGTTTTGATCATCACCGAAAAGCATTTTACCTAATTAGAGCAGCATTTGCTCAAGCAGCAAATCCCATTTGTATATGTATGTTGTTGACCTGGCTGTAACACCTCATGGTTGTTACCCATTGTTTCTAATCAAAAAAGACAACCTGGTGACTGCTGCTCTACTGCTTCAGATCGAGCAATCTTCAGGCTTTGGAAGGGCCTTATACCGAACCTGGGATTCTCGGGGCATGCAGGGGGTGGGGTTCTTCTATGACTCTGGCTTGGAAACTCTTTTGCCCTGTCTGATGTAGGAAAACAATGGTACAAACCACTCGAGTACAACTTGGCTCTTCTGATAAGACTATCAAGTGCTCTCCTAATAGTTCTCCTTTAAAAAAATCTACATATAATTTTTGTACCATAAAATCCATCCATTTCATTGATTCAGTTCAGTGGCTTTTAGTGTGCTCATGAATGTGTACATCCCAAGCTCATTATTTTATTTTATATATTTTAAAATTTTTATTTATTTTTCCCCTTTTGTTGCCCTTGTTGTTTTATCATGGTTGTGGTTAATAGTATTGTTGTTATTGCTGTCATTGTTGTTGGATAGGACAGAGAGAAATGGAGAGAGGAAGAGAAGACAGAGGGGGAGAGAAAGAGAGACACCTGCAGACCTGCTTCACCGCTTGTGAAACAACTCCCCCTGCAGGTAGGAAGCTGGGGGCTCGAACTGAGATCTTTACTCCCGTCCTTGGAATTCGCACCATGTGTGTTTAACCCACTGCACTACCGCCCGACCCCCTAAAACTCATAATTTTATATTATGACTATTCCTATGTAACAGTATCACCCCCTGTCAACCCCCTCCACCCCAGACTCCAGATTCTTCATAGTCCTGGCAACTAGTAATGGTTGCTTGCTCGCTCTGTCTCTCTCTCTCTCTCCATATATATATATATATATATATATATATATATATATATATATATATATATCCAATAGGTGATTTAATATAAATCCAATAGGCGATCCTTTGTCCCTGGCTTCTCGGTCCATTTGTCTTAGAGTATAAATCAACACTTTTTTTATTTTGGTGCCACTGGGATCTCACAGATGTGTGTGATTCTGCTGTTCCTGGGCCAAGTTTTGTTAATTTTTGATAGAAGGAGCCAGAGAGAAAGGAAAGGGGCATCACACCACTGCTCCACCATCCATAGTGCTTCCCCTAGTACAGTCCCACTTCTAGGTGGTGTTGGAGCTTCAAGCTGAGTTATCAGACATGGTAAGGTGCACATCCTACCAGGTGAGCTATGTCCCACACACTACTTTGTTTATTTTATTGCTGAATAATATCCCACTATGTAAATGTACCACATGTTGTGTATTCATTAATTAACTTTCTGCATTTGTTATTTTTCGGGTTTCTCTGGAGCATTGTGCCTAATGAGACCTTGCTGCTACAAGCAGAATTATTTTCTCCCCCCTTTTTTTGTTGATAGATATATACATAGGTAGAGAGAAAAAAACTAGAAACTGTAGCACTGTTCCACAACTTGGGAATTTCCACTTTTGCAAGGTATTTCTTCCTTCCTTCCTTCCTTCCTTCCTTCCTTCCTTCCTTCCTTCCTTCCTTCCTTTATTCTCTTTTATTGCCCTTTTTTATTGTTGTTGTAGTTATTATTGTTGTTGTCAGCTAGGACAGAGAGAAATGGAGAGAGGAGGGGAAGACAGAGGGGGGAGAGAAAGATAGACACCTGCAGACCTGCTTCACCGCCTGTGAAGTGACTCCCCTGCAGGTGGGGAACTGGAGTCTCAAACTGGGATCCTTATCTGGGTCCTTGCGCTTCACTCCACCTGCGCTTAACCTGCTGCACTACAGCCCGACTCCCTGCAAGGTACTTTCATGCGGTCACTGAGGACTTGAACCCAGGTCCTTGAGCATGGTTAAGTATGTGTTCTACTGGGTGAGCTATCTCCCTGCCTATTTCCACTTTCTGACTGCTGTAATAATACTGCTGTGATATATATATATATATATATATATATATATATATATATATATATAGCCTCCAGGGTTATCGCTGGGTCTTGTTACTGGCATTACAAATCCACTGCTCCTGGTAGCCATTTTTTCCCCATTTACTGAATTGCACAGAGAGAAACTGAGAGGGGAAGGGGAAATAGAGAGTGAAAGAGAAAGAGAGATACCTGAAGACATGCTTCATGGCTTGTGAAGCTTCCCACCTGCAGGTGGGGAACTGGGGGCTCAAACTGGGATCCCTGCAAGCATCCTTGTGCTGGGTACTGTGTGTGCTTAACCCGGTGCTCTAATGCTTGCGCCCCACCCCCCCCCACACCCACCCTGCTATGAAGATTCTTTACAATTCACCGTGTGGGCATATGCCTTCATTTCTCTTTATTTATAGCCCATGGAGTGGGATCACTAAGTAATATGGTAACTGTGTTTATTCTTTTGTCACACTTCTTGTTTGTAATATCAAGTGGCTGCACCAATTTATACCCCTACTAGAAATGCATAAGGATTCCAGTTTTTCAACATTTTCATTCACACTTGCTATTATTGCTCTTTCTCAACAGCATCTTTTTCTAGTGGGTGTGAAGTTGACTCACATTGTAATGTTGACTATAATTTCCAGTTCCTAGTGGCTAACTGTATTTATCAACATTTCATCTGCTTATTGGCTATTTATTTACCTTTAAGAAATAAATGTTTGGAACTTGTGCTCATTTTTGAATGGGATTATTTACCTTTTTAGTTTTGAGTTGTTAAATAATCTTAAGATCATTTCGATATAAACTTCCTCTCATTTGCAAAACTCTTTTTCTCATTTTCTGAGCTGTCTTTTCTTCTTCCTTTCTCCTCCTTTCTTTTCACTTGGCACCAGATGGTGGTCAGTGCCAGCACTATGTATCCACACTGCTCCTTCCTGCCATTTCCCCCCCCCCTTTTATTCTTTCTATTTGATAAGACAGAGAGAAATTGAGAGAGAAGGAGATAGAGAAAGATATATACCTGCAAAACTGCTTCACCACTCCTGAAGTGTCCCCACTGTAGGTGGTAACTGGGAGGCTCGAATCCAGATCCTTGTGCATGGTGATGTGTGTGCTCAACAAGATGTGCCTCTGCACAGCCCCATAATTTCATTTTCTTGATGGTGTTCTTTGAAGCACAAAGAGGTTTTTAATTTTAATAATGCCCAGTTTATCTTTATTTATTTATTTATTTTTGGTGTCATATCTAAAAACAGCTATTACTTATGTAAGATCACGAAGAAGTTTTATAATTTTTCCTTTAATCCATTTTGAGTTAATTCTTGTATATAGGATGATATCTGAGTTCAAGTTCATTTTTCCGCATGTTGACTTGACCTGGAACCACTTGCTCAAAAAAAAAAAAAAAGCTTCCTATCCTGCCCCACCGTGCGGTGAACTCATTCTGTACCTCCAGCAGAGGAGACTTGTAAGGTTGAGATGAGCTGAGGTAGTAGAATCACAATGACTCTCCTGTAAGATTTGACCTACAAAAACCTGCTCTGCCTTACCATTAACCAGGATCTTTTTAAAAGGAACCTAGGGAGTTTCTTACACAATTTCCTTGTTGTAGAAGCATATGGTGGGGAGTTAGGGGTGAAGCAGCAAGCTCAGTGTCTGGTGAAGAAGAAGCCATAGGCACATCATTGTCTGTTGCCTCAGAATTCTGATGCCTTCATTTGGCTGCTAAAAATTAGAGTTTTAACACAGGAGATTTTAGAAGGGAACAGGACAAGGATGTCTATATTCAAACCCTAGACAGCACCACAAGAAAAAGCAAATAAGCAGAGAAGAGACAAAATAATTCATAACTGTGATTATATCTTTAGAAAATCCATAAGAATCTCCCAAGAAATGTTTAAAATTAATGAAAACGAGATGAAGTTGTAGGCTTAAAAGTTAATATACATTCAGTTGTATTTCAGTGATAAAATAATGACATTTATAAAAAAAAGATATGATTCGACATTGCATCATATCAGAGATATAACATTCTTTGGAAAAGTTTAACAAAAGCTATTCAAGACTCTTAACAAGTTTATAAAATTTGTATTGAGAAAAATTGTAGTTATCTAACTAAATGGAGAGGTAAAATGCGAGAGGACTTAATATTACATAACTGATACTTTTCCCTTGATTGTTCCCCAGAGTCAATGTAATTAGAATCAAAACTCCATTTATTCTGTGGAACATAATAAGCTAATCTTTAAACATACAAGGGTATTAAAAGAGTCAAGAAGGGACAAGGCGTTTTTCAGTAGCGACAGAATGGGCAAGTATGTCCTCTCAAACTTCAAACTGTAACAAAAAAGAGTGCCAGGGTTTTCTAGACAAAGAAGAAAGAATTTGAGAAACAGACTGTGGAATACATGGATCTTGACACCTTATAGAAGCAGCGGTGAATGGATAGATTTGTTCAGTAAAGACAGTGGGACAATTAGCCATATGGAGGAAAACAAAAGTGTGCAGGCCACTAACTCATCATACATACAAAAAAAATTAACAGATTTGCCAAAAACCTACACATGAAAAGCCAGTCTAGGGAGTCGGGCTGTAGCGCAGCGGGTTAAGTGCAGGTGGCGCAAAGCACAAGGACCGGCATAAGGATCCTGGTTCGAACCCCGGCTCCCCACCTGCAGGGGAGTCGCTTCACAGGCGGTGAAGCAGGTCTGCAGGTGTCTATCTTTCTCGCCTCCTCTCTGTCTTCCTCTCCTCTCTCCATTTCTCTCTGTCCTATCCAACAATGACAACAACAATAATAACTATAACAATAAAACAAGGGCAACAAAAGGGAATAAATAAATAAAATAAATATTAAAAATAAAGAAAAGCCAGTCTAAAAAGGTTGTTGAAGGTTATAATGTATCTATGACTTCAGGATGGGGAAAAAAAACCTTATTAAACAGGCCATAGAGTTCTAACTGTAAAAGCTTTATATTCAGCTTCATCAATGTGAAGTAACTTTGTTCATAAATAATAATAACCATGACAACGATAAAAAACAACTAGGGCAACAAAATGGAAAAAAGAGTCTCCAGGAACAGTGGATTTGTGGTGCACCAAACCCCAGCAATAACCCTGGAGGCAAAAAAAAAAATCAAGGAGAATTCTGGTATTATGGTATTTTTTCCCAGTTTATCTATTAGGAAACATGTAGATTTGGAAATATTAGCAGACAAGACATCATTTTGTTGTCCTGCAAAGTAATTGCCATCAGTCTTATGTAATAGAAAGAGCTATTAGGGGGTCGGGCAGTAGCGAACGAACCAGTAAAGCACACATAGTAAGAAGCACAAGGACCTGTGCAAGGATCCTGGTTTGAGCCCCCAGTTCCACACCTGCAGTGGCGGGGGGCGGGGGGTGTTCCCCTTCATAAGTGGTGAAGCAGATCTGCAGGTGTCTTATCTTTCTATCTCCCTCTCTATCTTCCCCTCTCACCTCAATTTCTCTGTCCTGTCCAATTAAAAACAATGGCTGCCAGGAGCAGTGGATTCGTAGTGCAGACATAAAGTCCCAGCTATAACCCTGGAGGGAAAAAAAATACTATTAAGGTGTGTAAAAAAAAAAAAAAAAAAGGAAAAGGTCTCTTTTTTTTCTTTTTTCTTTCCCTAAATTCTTTCCCCATGCTGAAAATCATTGAAATAGACTGTTTCAGTGAGAAGTTTTATAGTATGTGAGTTACATATAATTAAAAAAAATAGAGTCAGAAAGGCAGAGAAAGAGTGAAAGAGACCACAGCAACAAAGCTTCCTTCAGGGTCTGGGGAGACAGCATAATGGTTCTGCAAAAGACCTTCATGTCTGAGGCTTTGAGTTCCCAGATTCAACCCCCAACACTACCATAACCCAGAGAAGAGTAGTGCTCTGGTCTTTCTAACTATGTTATTCTCTCTCTCTCTCTCTCTCTCTCACTTTCACTCTCTCTCTCCCTCCCTCCTTCTTTCTCTCTCTCTTTGTATCTCTCTGTACCCCCCCCCATTAAAACAAAGTTTCCTTCAGTGCAGTGAGTGCCAGAACCTAGGTCCATGAACTTGGCAAAGCAGTGCACTGTCCAAATGAACTGTTTCACTGGCCCTTTTTAAATTTAATTTTATTAATTTTATTTTTTTTATTTTTAATTTTTTTAATTTTGATTATTTATTTTTAAAAATATTTATAAAAAGGAAACACTGACAAAAAAAACATAGGATAAGAGGGTTACAACTCTACACAATTCCCACCACCAGAACTCCATATCCCATCCCCTCCCCTGATGGCTTTCCTATTCTTTAACCCTCTGGGAGTATGGACCCAGGGTCATTGTGGGATGCAGAAGGTGGAAGGTCTGGCTTCTGTAATTGCTTCCCCGCTGAATATGGGCGTTGGAAGGTTGACCCATACTCCTAGCCTGTCTCTCTCTTTCCCTAGTGGTCAGGGTTTCTGGGGAATCAGGGACCCAGGACACAATGGTGGGGTCGTCAGCCAGGGAAGTCTAGTTGGCATCATGTTAGCATCTGGAACCTGGTGGCTGAAAAAAGAGTGAACATACAGAGCCAAACAAATTGTTGACTAATCATGAACCTAAAGACTGGAATGGTTCAGATGAAAGGTTGGGGGGGGGTCCTCCATTTTGTAGATAGTTAGTAGACCTATTTTGGTTATATTCCAAAGAGCCCATGAGTATACTATTTTTTTTTCCTGAGCCTGACAGCTGATACGCAGGTGAATACAAGTTATTGTCTGGGGAGATGATGTCATGGCTGGAAGAAGGGCTAGAAAGCCGGATCAGGGAAGAGAGTAGCTCCCAAATATGGGAAAGGTGTATAAGTATTGTTGACTGTAAACCCCCTCAGGTTTTTTAAAATATTTATTTATTTATTTCCTTTTGTTGCCCTTGTTGTTTTATTGTTGTGGTTATTATTGTTGTTGTCATTGCTCTCGTTGTTGTTGGATTGGACAGAGAGAAGTGGAGAGAGGAGGGGAAGACAGAGAGGAGGAGAGAAAGATAGACACCTGCAGACTGGCTTCACCACTTGTGAAGCGACTTCCCTGCAGGTGGGGAGCTGGGGCTCGAACCAGGATCTTTAGTCTGGTCCTTGCATTTTGCGCCACCTGCGTAGGTTTTTTTTTTTTTTAAGGAAAACCAGGAATGCACTTGAACCCTATCCAAGTAGTAGGGTTACAAAGAAAGAGCAAGGATGTTTCAAAGCCAGACCTATTGAGGATTTCTTAGAATGGAGAATCCATCAACTGATAAATGGATACCTAATATGTGGTACATTTATACAGTGAAGTATTATGCAGCATTAAAATGAAATGTACTGATTGATGCTACAACGTAGATGAACCGTGAAGCCAGCCACAGAGCATCACATAATTGAATTTTTTCATAATACATTAAATTTCATAATGCATAAATCTATAGAAACAGTGCAGAGATTGATTTGTGGTTGTCAGGGCTATGAGGAATGGGAAGACTGAGGTGAAGACCGAGAAATAGGGGGTGTCTTTTGGCTTAATAATAGTGATAATCTGAAACTGTGGCTTGGATTCACAGCTTTGTGAATACACTCTTGTTGAAAATCAATTGACCACAAATAGGAGGTTTTATTTCAGCATTCTCAGATCTATCCACTGATCTCTATTGCATTGTCTTGATTAAAGCATTTTTTTTAGAGTTAGAGACAGAGGCAGAGAGAGTGAGAGAGTGAAAGAGACAATACCTCTGAAGCTTACTACAGCATGGTGGAAGCTGGGGAACCTGGGTCAGAAACATAAAAACAGTATATTATCCAAGTGAGCTATTTCAACAGTTTTTTTTTCCCCTCACTTTTAGGGTTATCACTGGGGCTCGGTGCCTGCACTATGAACCCACTGCTCCTGATGCCATTTTTCCCGTTTTGTTGTTGTTGTTGTTATTGCTGTTGGATAGGACAGAGAGAAATCAAGAGAGATGGGGAAGACAGAAGGAGAGAAAGATAGACATCTGCAGATGTGCTTCACCACTTGTGAAGAGACCCCCCTCCCACAGGTGGGGATCCAGGGGTTTGAACTGGGATCTTTAGGCAGGTCCTCGCACTTTATGCCATGTGTGCTTAACCCTGTGCCATACTGCCCAGCCCCCTCAATAGTCCTTGATTACAATTTTTAACAGGAGACGAGGTGCTGCAACTCTTCTCATTTATATGAATGTTTTGGAAATTCTGGGTCTCTCCTATTTTCACTAGGATGGCATAATAGTTCACCTGAGTGAGTCACGTGTCTTCTTGTCCACACCTGCCACTATGCTTTACAACGTTGAAGGAAGATTCATTGGTGTGCGTTTTCCCTCTATCTCTACCGTCTCTTCCCCCCATATCTTTTTATGTATCTCCAGGGTTATCTGGGGCTTGGTGCCTGCTCTACAAATCCACATCTCCTGGCAGCCTTTTTTCCCATTTTTTTTTATTGGCTAGAAGAGAGAGAAATTGAGAGAGGAAGGGGGAAGTAGAGGCAAAGCTTACCCTCACAGATGGGGAGCTGGGGACTTGAACCTGGCTCCTTGCATGGGTGCTTGCACTTAGTACTATGTGTGCTTAACCATAACTAGGTGTGCTACCGCCTGGCCCCTTGCCTGCCTCTCTATAAAATAATAATAATTATAATAATCATAATAACTACTCCAGATCTGAGAAGTACCTATGATTAAGATAAAAAAAAATGAAGAAAAGGTCAGCTTGTCTACTTCTGAAAAAAAAAAAAAAAACTGGAGTTTTCATAGTGATTACATTGAAATCTGTTGTCTTCCTTACTGTATTGTCTTCTGATTATGAACATGGTATGTCTTCCCACATATCTAGAGCCTCTTTAATTTCTTCTTTACAGTACATTTTAGTTTCCAGAGTGTATTTTGTGTTTTCAATTAAATGTATTCCTGCAGTATTTTATTTTCAGTGATGCTGCTAATAATTGGTTTTCTTGATTTGTTGCTGCTGATAATTGGTTTTCTTGATTTCATTTTCTTCTTGCTCATTGCTGCTGCTCAGAAATGCAATTTTGATGTTTTAATGTCACGTTTTTCTTGTCTCCTGCGATCTTCCAGAACTCTAACTTTTAATATATTATTAGTGTAGCTCATAGAATTTTCTACATATGGGATTATGCCAACTGAAAATACAGTTTTACATCTTCCTATCTGATCAGGATGACTTTTAGTACATCTTGTTGAATCGCCCTGCTTAAGATTTCCAGTACAATGTTGAATAAAAATGTAGTGAGCAAATGCTCTTATCTTGTTTCTGATCTCAGAGAGGAAACACTCAGTTTCCTACCCTTTTGATGCTATCTGTGGGCTTCTTTTTCCTACGTGTTCTTTATCAGTTGAAGGAAATTAGTGACCTTTAAAAACAACCTCATTGATAAGCGGGGTGGATTTAGGAAGCTGCTACATTGGATATTGGCAGCTTTCTTTCATATTATGTGCGCTTAATTGGGTGTGCCAGCACCTGGCCCTGCAGCTTTCTTTCTTTTTTTTTTTTTTAATTTTTAAAAAAATATTTATTTTATTTATTTATTCCCTTTTGTTGCCCTTGTTGTTTTATTGCTGTAGTTATTATTGTTGTTGTCGTTGTTGGATAGGACAGAGAGAAATGGAGAGAGGGAGGGGAAGACAGAGATGAGGAGAGAAAGATAGACACCTGCAGACCTGCTTCACCGCCTGTGAAGTGACTCCCCTGCAGGTGGGGAGCCGGGGTTTGAACCGGGATCCTTATGCCAGTCTTTGTGCTTTGCAGCCACCTGCGCTTAACCCGCTGCACTACAGCCCGACTCCCCGCAGCTTTCTTTCTTAAGGTCTACTTCATTTTATCCTTCTGCAGGATACATGATATTGGAACAATTACAGACTTGCTGTTAGAGGAAGACCTTCTTAGCACATTATTCTTTATAGGAAGAGCCTGATATTCATTTGATCTTTTCTGGGACAGACAGGACTTCTGACGTTACTAGACCACAGGTGGCCTATAGATACCAACTCCTATGCCAATTCCCATACTGTGGTGGTAACTCTGTGAAGCACTATGTTGAGATGGAACCTGGGGCCATGCTCAATCTCAGTACTGTGTTTATTAGGGAGGTCTGTCACTGCACTGACAGTAAGGAAGTGTACAAACGCATACCAACTACTCCTGGACAAGGCTCTGCCTGTCAGTTCCCGGGTTGCTTTCATCTTTCCCTCTCTTGCTACTTTTGCATACTTTGGCCTTGTAGCCCCACATTCTTTTACACAGCCGAGATCTCTCCTTAGATTTCTGTTACAGAGCAGTCTTCTAGCTCTTCTATAAATGTTCTGACTTCCCCTTCTCTGACTCAAGCCTTCTAGACTGAGTCTTGTATCCCTGTACTCTCTGCTTCTTTTCCACTTCTTGCTTGCAAAGAACATAGCCACTTTAGTGCATATTCCAACTCAACGCCCCCATCCCAGTTTCTCTCACATCTGAGTCTTCTGCACTTAAACCACCGATCATAGGGTATTTGGGTACCATATCTGCTATTATTTTCCCTTGCAGACTTTTATAAGTTTTCTCCTCCAGAAAGTGTATACTTTATCTTCTTCCTGCTTCCTCTTCCTCCTCTTCCTCCTCCTCCTCCTCTGTCTCTTCTGGCTTAATGTCTATATGATGACTTCACTGCTACTGGTGGACATTTCCCCCCTTTCTCTTTGATAAACAGTGAAAGACAGAGAAAGAAAAGGTAAGAGAGAAGGAGAAATTTCCTCAACACTGCTTCTCCATTTATGAAGCTTCCTCCCTTCAGATGGGAAGCAGGGGCTTGAACCCAGGACATAGCTCAAGGTAACATACACACTCTACCAGTTATACCACCAACTGGCCCCAGTAATGTAAAATTTCATGAGAACAGTCAGGGCTTTCACCTCCCCTGCCCTCCCTTCCCCTCCCCATCCCTTCTTTTCCTTTTCCTTCTTTTTGATAGAGATAGAATGAGATACCACAACACCGAGGCTCCCTTCAGTGTGGTGAGGGCCTGACTTGAACCTGGGCCATGTGCATGGCAAAGAAGCACGCTGTGTCAACTCTTCCACTGACCTGGATTTTACTTTCCTTTTTTTAACAAAAAAAAATATTCATTTATTCCCTTTTGTTGCCCTTGTTATTTTCTTGTTGTAGTTATTCTTATTGTCATCATTGTTGGATAGGACAGAGAGAAATGGAGAGAGGAGGGGAAGACAGAGAGGGGGAGAGAAAGAGAGACACCTGCAGACCTGCTTCACCGCTTGAGAAGTGACTCTCCTGCAGGTGGGGAGCCGGAGGCCTGAACCGGGATCCTTACACTGGTCCTTGCACTTTGCCCCACATGCCCTTAACCTGCTGCGCTACCACCCTACTCCCTTGGCTTTTACTTTCTTAGCACTTGACCTTTGCCATTTGCTATGGTAAATGCTCAATAAATGTTTTCTTCTCTCCACTTCTTTTCTTGCCATGCTTAAGAATGATTACTTTTAAGACTCCACATTGTTTCTACTATAGGCCCATTAGTGATACTCTTTTGTTTTTATTTTTTTAGATTATTTTATTATTTTTATTTATTTAACAGATAGAGACAGCCAGAAATTGAGAGGGTAGGGGGAGATAGAGAAGGAGGGAGATACCTGCAACACCACTTCACCACTCACAAAGCTCTCCCCCCGTAGGTGGGGACCGGGGCATCAAATTTGGGTCCTTGTGCATAGTAACGTGTGCTCAACCAGATGTGCCACCACCTGGCCCTGTCCTCTCTTTTTAAAAATTATCTAATAATTTATTAATGAGAGAGGAGGCAGTTCTTCTAGCATTTGCCCTTCTTCCGTAGCCAGTCAACAGCGTCAGGTTGAGCCTGATATAAAGTTTCGAGACCTCCTTTGAATCTGGAGAGGTGGCAGTCGTTGACTATGTGGGTCATAGTCTGTCTGTAGCCGCAGAGGCAGTTCGGGTCGTCTCTGGCTCCCCAGCGATGGGACATAACGGCGCACCGGCCGTGGCCTGTTCGATAGCGATTGAGGAGGGCCCAATCATAACGTGCTAGGTCAAAGCCGGGTTGACGCTTGCAGGGGTCTGTGATGAGGTGTTTGTTCTTTACCTCAGCTGACTGCCAACTCTGTTTCCAAGAGTCTGGAACAGAGAAGTTCAGTGTAGGCGTAGGGGACCAGATTGGGTGACGAGACGTCAAGCGTTGGACAGGGTGGGCGAAGATATCCGCGTATATTGGCAGGTCCGGTGGAGCGTAGACGTGGGAAATGAACTTAGATGATGCCGCATCCCGACGAATATCTGGCGGGGCGATGTTGCTAAGAACTGGCAGCCATGGAACCGGGGTGGAACGGATGGTTCCAGAAATGATCCTCATGGAGGAATATAATTTGGACTCGACCAAGTGGACATGGGGGCTACGGAACCATACTGGGGCACAGTATTCTGCAGTGGAATAGCATAATGCCAGAGAGGATGATCGTAGTGTGGAAGCGCTTGCGCCCCATGAGGAGCTGGCCAGTCTTGCAATGATGTTATTCCTCGCGCCCACCTTTGCTGCAGTTTTTATGAGATGTTCGTGAAATGACAGGGTGCGATCGAGAGTAACGCCAAGATAGACTGGCTGGGCTTCATGCCGGATTCTCTTATCGCCAAGCTGCACATTAAGCTCACGCGAGGCCGAGGCATGGTGTAGATGGAAAACAGATGATACCATTTTTGCAGTGCTAGGGATTAGTCACCATTTTTTACAGTAATCAGATATCAGAGACATGTCTTTCATGAGTGTTTCCTCGAGGATGTCGAACTTTGATGCCTGAGTTGCACAGCAGATGTCAGGCAGTGAACCAGAACATCACCCTGGCACATGAAATGCCAGGAATAGAGCTTGGCATTCATCGTTTGCTACTTCAGTGCTTTATTTACTGTGCTACATCCCGACCCCTCATACTATTTAAAAATATATATATGCTCAGGGGCTAAGGAGACAGCATAATGGTTATACAAAAGACTTTCATGCCTGAGGTTCTCAGGTCCCAGGTTCAATCCCTATCACCACCATAATAAGCCAGAGCTGAGCAGTGCTCTAGTCCCCTCCCCACCCACCCACACACTCATTAAAATACTGAAAAAAATTTGGGACTGGGAGAAAGCTCACCTGGTAGAGTGTACATTTAAGCAAGCATGAAGACTGGATTTGAGTCACTGGCAACCATGGGGGCCACATGCAAAGGGTAATCTTCATGAATAGTGAAGTATGAACACTGTAGCATCTCTCCTTTTTCTCTCACTATCTCTTCCTCTCTTTTACCCACTATTGAGAAAGAAGGAGAGGAGGGAAGGAAGGGAGGAAGGAAGGAATGAAGGGAGGGAGGGAGGGAGGGAGGGAGGGAGGGAGGGAGGAAGGAAGGAATGGAGGGAGGGAGGGAGAGAGGGAGGGAGGAAGGGAGGAAGGAAGGAAGGAAGGAAGGAAGGAAGGAAGGAAGGAAGGAAGGGCCCACCAGGAGCAATGGAATCCTTAAGGTACCAGGAAGCCCCAATGAGGCACTTACAAAAAAAAAAAATGCAGCCTTTAGGTTCATGATTAGTCAACAATTTGTTTGGCTTTGTATGTTAACTCTCTTTTCAGCCACCAGGTTCCAGATGCTAGCAGGATGCCAACCAGATTTCCCTGGGCAGACAACCCCACCAATGTGTCCTGGAGCTCTGATTCCCCAGAACCCTGCCCCACTAGGGAAAGAGAGAGGCAGGCTGGAAGTATGGATCGACCTGTTAATGCCCATGTTCAGCAGGGAAGCAATTACAGAAGCCAGACCTTCCACCTTCTGCACCCCACAATGACCTTGGGTCCATGCTCCCAGAGGGTTCAAGAATAGGAAAGCTATCAAGAGAGGGGATGGGATACGGAGTTCTGGTGGTGGGAATAGTGTGGAGTTGTACCCCTCTTATCCTATGGTTTAGTCAATGTTTCCTTTTTATAAATAAAAATTAAAAAATATATATTTATTTATGAGAAATAGAATAGACGGAGTGGGTATGAGAGAAGAGCAGAACACTGCCAAACTATGGGAGAATGTGGTACTGGGACTTAAATCTGTAGACTCTGGAACTGCAGGGTTTCAAGTTGATGCTCCAACAGTCTGAGCTGTCTCCTCGGCCCCTAGCTACACTCTTCATTTTGTGCTAATCCCCCAGTGGTTCTTCTAAGCACAGTGTATAACCATATTAGTTGCGTTGCAGCATGATACAGTTAAGTATGCCTTTGGTAACTAAAAAAACAGTTTTTTTTTTCTCACCATCTGAATGAGTTAAGGATCCAGGCAAAACATAGCAGGGTTCTCTGACTCCAAGGCTCTCACAGGACTTGCTGTAATCAGGGCATTGGCCAAGGCTGCAGTCATTGCACCTGAGTGCTTGCCCAAGGGAGGAGACACTTTCAAGTTTTCCTTGTGGTTTTTGGCAGCATTCAGCTCCCTGTGGGCTTAGTCTCTCACTGACTGCTGGCCAGATGCCATCCTCAGTTCCTTACCTTCTGGGAGCATCTATGTAGGACATTTCCCAGAGGGTAGATGCTTCAGAGAGAGAGAAAGAGAGAAAGGAAGAGAGGGAGAGGGAGAGAAAGGGAGAGAGGGAGAGGGAAAGGGAAAGGGAGAGGGAGAGGGAGAGGGAGAGGAGAGAGAGAGAGAGAGAGAGAGAGAGAGAGAGAGAGAGAACACCCTACAAGAGAAAAGTCAGAGACATGTTTTGTTTGCTTGCTTGCTTTTTATTTTGCACTACAGTCTTAGAAGTGACATCCCAGCCTTTGGCTCTGCTCTGTTTGTTGGAAGTGAGTCAGTTGATTCAGCCCACACAGAAAGGGAGGGAATTACACAAAAGACACAGATGACCGACATCTTGTATCATTAAAGTCATCTCTAACTTTTTGTTGTTGTTGCTGTTATCACCAAGATTTAGTGGTATAGCCTGACTTTTAGATAGGAAGAAAAAACAGACAGAGGGGAAGAAACAACATAGCACTGAAGCTTCACCATGGTGGGGCCATGTCCAAACCTGTGTGGCAGGCATGACAAAGCAGGTGCCCACCCAGATGAACTATTTTCCTGGACCTTCAGCGCACTAGCTCTTATTTGTTTGCCTTGAGGTAATATTATACCATTTATCATGGGGGGAGGGAGGGACGGGAGGAGGAGGGAGGGAAAAAGAGAAGTACACTGCTTAGATTGGACCTGTGATACACTTATGAGGGCTCACGTTCCATGTGTTACAGGGTCTTTCTACTCTGTTGTTGCCTCTTCAAGCAGTTTCTGGAAATTGTTCTTTCTGCCTTATTTATTTATTTGCCTCCAGGGTTATGACTGGGGCTCCGTGTGGGCCCACACAAAAGTAATCCTCTGCTCCTGGTGGCCATCTTTTTCCATTTTATTGAATAAAAAAGAGAGAAATTGGGAGTCGAGCAGTAGCGCAGTGAGTTAACCGCACATGGCGCCAAGTGCAAGAACTGGCATAAGGATCCCGGTTCAAGCCCCCGGCTCCCCACTTGCAGGAGGGTCCCTTCACAGGCAGTGAAGCAGGTCTGCAGGTGTCTTTCTCTTCCCCTCTCTGTCTTCTTCTCCTCTCTCCATTTCTCTGTCCTTTCCAACAATGACGACATCAATAGCAACAATATCTACAAAAAAAGGGACAACAAAAGGGAAAATAAATATTGAAAATATATTTAAAAAAGAAAGAGAGAAATTAAGAGGGGAGAGGGAGATAGAGAGGTAGAGAAAAAGATAGACTTCCTGCAGTCCTACTTTACAACTTGTGAAGCACCCCCCCTGTAGCTGGGGAGTAGGCACTTGAACCTGGGTCCTCGCGCTTAGTATTATGTGTGCTTAACCAGGTCCACTACCGCCTGGCCCTCCTCTGTTTGCTTATGTTGCATTATTTGTTTGATTATTGGATAGAGATAGACAAATCCAGAGGGAAGGGAGAAAAGGAGAATGTGAGAGGACTGGAGAGACAACATAATGATTATGCAAAAAGACTTTCATGCCTGAGGCACCAAAGGTCCCAGGTTCAGTCCCCAGCACTACCATAAGGCAGAGCTGAGCAGTGCTCTGTAAAAAAAAAAAAAAAAAAAAAAAAAAAAAAAAAAAAAAATGAGAGAGACATTTGCGGCTCTGCTTCACCCTTCATGAAGCTCCCTCCCCCAGATGAGGACCAGGAACTTGAACCCAGGTCCTTCTGCACTGTGATATGTTCATGCTACCATGTGGGCTATTAGGCAGCCCCTCTACTTATTTTCATAGTGATTTTTCTCCCTTATCTCAGTTAGTTTCCTTGCTGTGTAAGTGCATATCAACATTCAAGCAAAGACATCAGAGGGACTTCTTTTTTAAAAATTTATTATTTTTTCTTTTTTATATTTATTTATTTACTTTCCCTTTTGTTGCCCTTGTTTTTTTTTTTTAATTTTTTATTGGATAGAGACACAGAAAATTTGAGAGAGAAGGGGAGATAGAGAGGAAGAGAGACAGAGAGACACCTACAGACCTGCTTCACCGCCTGTGAAGCGACTCCCCTGGGGTAGGTGGGGAGCCGGGGGCTTGAACCAGGATCCTAACTGGTCCTTGTGTTTTGCGCCACATGCGCTTAACCCGCTGCACTACAGTCTGACTCCTGCCCTTGTTTTTTATTTTGTTGTAGTTATTATTGTTGTTATTGATATCATTGTTGTTGGATAGGAGAAAGAGAAGTAGAGAGAGGAGGGGACAACAGAGTGGGGGGAGAAAGATAAACACCTGAAGACCTGCTTCACCACTTGTGAAGCATCCGCCCTGCAGGTGGGAAGCCGGGGGCTCGAGCCTGGATCCTTTGGGTCCTCGCACTTAGTACTATGTGCACTTAACTGGAATACACCACCGCCCAACCCCCTGATCTTTTTTCCCAATACCCAGAAATCGGTGGCCTCTGTATTCTTTTACCTTGTTCAAAAGCATGGCAGTTCTCTCCAGACAGTAAGCTAGAGTCATGGTGATGTTTGCTTCCACTGCTCTCTTTCTCACAAGGATCAAAGTTGTGCCTGCTGCCCATTGTCTGTAATACGTTTTCCTCCATAAACTTGTACAGTTTTCTAGTTGTTTAGTGTGATTCCCCCCCCCCCATCACGGTTGGAAGAAAGTGCTAATATGTATCTGAGATGTCAAACTAAATTTGCACTGGCTCTTTTAAGTTCTGAGTCTCCCGCTTATTCAAATGTATATGTATATTCTTACATCAATGAAGAGAATCGGCAGACGATGATACCAAGGCATTTTCTCAAGTATAAGGGTGGTATAAGTTACTTGATAGCAGTCGCATGCAAACTAACGTCATGGTAAGATAGCATTCACCAGCAGAGGTGATTCCTCTGAGACTATACAATGAACACAAGCATGGCAGTTCCACAATGGAAAGATGAAACTGGTATGTCACTCTAGTTCTTGATGAAAGAAAGTCGAGGGAGGCTCTGAGCTTTGGAGTAAGTTCCACTTTCCTTTATGTCTCAAGTTCTACTGCTGCCTTCCTTCCTCCCCCCTTTTTTTTTTCAATGTTTAGAGACCCAGATCGTATGACTGGTCTCTGGTTGTCTAATAAGAGCTGACATGGCTTCAGAGCTAATTGCATGCCTTGCACTCTTTTAAGTGCACTATGTTTCCTTTCACAGAACTCTCACGTTGTCTTATTCTTACTACCATTCGGTGGTGGCTATGAAGTCTCAGCTCTAAAGAAGTTTTACTTAGCTTCTTAAACACAGTGCAGCTTGAGGGACTAGGTGATGGCACATTTGCTTGAGCGCTCATGTTACAATGTGCAAGGACCTGGGTTCCAGCCGCTGGTCCCCACCTGCAGTGGGAAAGCTTTGCAAGTGATGAAACAGTGTGGCAGTGTCTCTCTGTCTCTCTTCCTCTCCCCCGTTCCCTCTTAATTTCTGATGGTCTCTAGTCAATAAATAAAGATAATTAAAAAGACAGTGAAGCTGATAATTGACTAAACAAGGACGAGAACTCAGGCCTTTCAGGTGCAACTTTGTGTTTTTCCTTCATAGTTCTTTTTTAAAAAATATTTTATTTGGGAGTTGGGTAGTAGCGCAGTGGGTTAAGCACAGGTGGTGCAAAGCATAAGGAAGGGTGCAAGTATCCTGGTTCGAGCCCCCGGCTCCCCACATGCAGGGGAGTCACTTCACAGGCGGTGAAGCAGGTCTGCAGGTGTCTATCTTTCTCTCCCCCTCTCTGTCTTCCTCTCCTCTCTCCATTTCTCTCTGTCCTATCCAACAACAACCACATCAATAACAACAATAATAACTACAACAATAAAATGACAAGAGCAACAAAAGGGAATAAATAAATATAAAAAATAAAAAAATATTTATTCATTATTAATGAGAAAGATCAGAGGAGAGAGAGAAAGAGCCAGACATCCCTCTGGTATATGTCCTGCTGGGGACTGAACTCAAGACCTCTTGCTTGAGAGTCCGGTGCTTTATCCACTGTGCCACCTCCCAGACCACTCCTTCATATTTCTATCTGAGTTATGTATCTTATTCTCCAACATTAATTTTCCGTTATCTGATACTCTTGATATCCTTGTCTCAATATCTATTTTAGGCTATCCTTGACTTGGCTGTGATGATCCTGGATGTTATGTAGTTGTATAATTTCTGCTGGAAGTGGTGTGCAGTCTTGAGTTCTCCAGCCTTGCTCATGAATGCCTTTATATCCAGTTTTCCTTGAAAACTCAAGACTCAGCTCTTTTTTTTTAAATCTTTATTTATCTGACAGAGACAGCCAGAAATTGAGAGGAAGGGGGAGATAGGGAGAGGAGACAGAGAGACACCTGCAGCACTGTTTCACCCGTTGTGAAGCTTTCCCCCTGCAGGTGGGGACCGGGGGCTTGAACCCAGGTCCTTGCACACTATAACATGTGTGCTCAATCAGGTGTGCCACTACCGGGCCCCCAGACTTAGCTCTTTCATCATCATATTTCTTGATGGACCACATCTTGCAGACATTCTCCCAATAACTGAATTATGATCACTTGTTATGTAACAGTTGCATGCCTTTTTCTGGCTCTCAAGCATGTGCAGCAAATTCATTTTTAGTTGTCCATGACATGGAATACCTGTATTTTATATCACAACTTGCTCAATTCTACACTGTTCACTGAGCCTCTGTGACCAAATACTCACTTTAACACTGTGCTTCCCTTTGCAGGCAGTCAGTCTTTCCACTCTCATGGTCTCTCCCCTCACTTCTTGAAAGATGGATATCTGCCTGGTGATGAAATTTGAATGGTGCTCATGCAGAGATGCAAATGAGACAACTGATTTGTGTAAATAATTTTTATCGACTTCACGTATTCTACATTATAAGCAGACAGAATTATTTTCAGTCCATTGGTAAGTTTTAATGCAACAGATTGGAAACCACAGGCCACTTATCCGGCAGAAGGGACAGTTCCTAGCAGAAGGTGGAAACAGATGAATCTAACAAACACAGAGAGTTGTCAGATGACAACTCTATGTTGATACCATCATTGAGCACCACACCACATTATCAGAACCTAGTACAGTAATAGCTATTCCTTGAGAGCTTGTTTGGAGGTCCTAGCAGGGCAGCTACTCTTATACCCTCGACCGAAGACCGGGATCCATCTCTTTTTGGGGAAGGCCGTCCTTTTCAACTGAGCACACAGCTTCGGGAGGGACGCACATGGAGCGGTGAGGGAGGAAGGGGACACCCGCCTAGCCAGCCAGATCAGCCGAATCATCAACCCTGGAGATCAATGGGGTGACAGATGTCGCAGCCAGATCACCCTCACATTCAATAATAGCTGTTCCTAGAGTGGCTCCGTATCAAACTGTACATAAAGCTTCATCAGATGCCTGACACATACAAAATCATTAATGAACTGTATGTATATGCCTTATATATACACAGAAATGCTAAATTCTACCCAGGGCACTTTCTACATGTTATTGCATACAGGATATATATTAATTTATTAGCGGTTTACTATTGATTTATAAAATTATAAGATAACGGGTGTGATTCCATCTTTACCACCACCACAGTTCTGTGCCCCCATTCTCTCTATTTGAAACTGCATTAATTCTCCCAAGATCACAGATATGGATTGACTGTTATTTCTATAACTGTATATATATATATATATATATATATATATATATATATATATATATATATATATATATATATTGGTCATTTCATGCCTTCTCTTCCAAAGTCACACCTACTATTTCTGAATATCCTTCTTTATTTTTTTTTTCCTTTTCTCTCTCTGGTTTCTTTTTTTTTATTTTAATGAGAAAGTGTAGATACAAGGGGAGGGAGAGAGAGAGAGAGAGAGAGAGAGAGAGAGAGAGAGAGAGTGAGTCCAGAATACTGCTCAGTTCTGGCTTATGGTGGGGCTGGGGACTGAACCTGGGACCTCAGAGCCTCAGGCTTGAAAGGCATTTGCATAAACATTATGCTGTCTCCCGAACCCTTCTCTCTGGTTTCTGATGGAAGCCTTTTGGTCATCTTCCCCTAACATCTCTTTGAGAGTATGGACCAAAATTCTTTCTTTTAAATTAATTAATGTACTTATTAGATAGAGACATAGAGAAGTAAATAGAAGAGGGGCAGATAGGGAGGGACAGAGAAAGAGAGACACCTGCAGCACCGTTTCACTGCTTTTGAAGCTTTCCCCCTGCAGGTGGAGACAGGAATTTGAACCCTATAAAACCCGGGTCTTTGAGCACTATAATGTGTGCTCTTAACCAGGTGTGCCATCACCTGGCCCCTGAAGAGAATTCTTTATTGGGACCAAGAGGTGGAAGGTCTGACTTCTGTAATTATTCCTCCACTGGACATGGGTGTTGGCAGGTCGATTCATACCCCCAGCATGTTTCTATCTTTCTTTAGTGGGACAGGGCTCTGGAGAGGTGGGCTTCAAGGACACATTGGTGAGGTCATCTGCCCAAGGAAGTCAGGATGGAATCATGGTAACATCCACAACTTGGTGGCTAAACGGCAGTAAAACAGAAAGCAGGACAAAATGTTTAATTAATTGAAACAAAAAAATGGGAATAAGAACTCTAGGGTGAAAAGAAACTAGGAAGTCTATTTTAGGTATGTTCCTAGGGGCCCATAACTTTGGTAATTTTTGCTGGAACTTGATAGATAACATCAAGGTGGACTAAAAATATTGTCTGGGAAGATGGTGTCAGAGTGGAGACTATGACTAGAAAGCTGGATCAGGGCAGAGAGCAGCTCCCAAACTTGAAGAAAGCATATAAATACAATAAACTATTTACCCCGTCGATCTGATTCAGGGCTCATATATATTCATACTTAACCCAGAAGTCTGTGTAACTTCCGAGTATGTCAGTCTGTGTTTCTAGGGAGTCACATCTGGGAACATTCT
Source organism: Erinaceus europaeus (assembly GCF_950295315.1). Taxonomy (NCBI): domain Eukaryota; kingdom Metazoa; phylum Chordata; class Mammalia; order Eulipotyphla; family Erinaceidae; genus Erinaceus; species Erinaceus europaeus. Next base: position 25,874,832 of record NC_080185.1, read on the forward strand.
TGCTGTACTCATTTCAGGACCAGTTTTCCTTGAGTGGCACGGTAGGATGAGCCAGCCTCCCTTCATAGCTTGGGACAGTCCTTCCTATTGCTAATTCATCCTGAGGGTGCAGTCCTGAAGAAGCTCATTAATGGGTTTATACTGACTTACCCGGTGAAAGTTAACTAGTGAAGGTGGAGGTCTGTTGACATCTGTTAGAGTTTTAGGCCTGCTGAATCTATAGGGGAATCCAAGAATTCCCTAACTAGGGCCCCAGGTGATGGGGTGGCCTGGCAGTGATCACAAAGGCCATCAATAAATGAACCAATCTCTTGCCCTTTTCCAACTTTTGTAGTTCCTTCTTTACTTAACAAGTTTGGGCCTTCTCCCAGTTTTTAAAGTGTTGAATGTCATTTGTGGTATTCAAACCAGTGTTAGGTTTATGGGGTCTGGCCTCAACTTGGGGAGGAAATACCCCTAAGATCTTATTGGGGTCTAAGTTAACCTTGATTTTTATTACATTGACTTGTTGGGTTCTTTTATTAGAAAAGTTGTCCTTTAGTTAAAAATGCTTAATAGAAAACAACAAAAATGCTTAATAGAAAACTAAATAAAATAAAATAAAATTCTACATTCTTTTAAAAAATGCTTAATAGTCCTCTGTGATTAGGTTTAGAACTATTTAGCTCAGCAATCTAATAGAAAAAGCCTAAAGAAGTAGTATGCATTTTCTTTCTCCCTTTCTTTCTTTCTTTCTTCCTTTCTTTCTTTCTTTCTTCATTTCAACTTTAGTTTTTTTTTCACCATTTCTGTTACCAAAGGTCTGTATCCTTATCCCCACCCCCACAGATAACCACTATAGTTCTCATATAGTCTTGAAAATAGGTTATTTTCTTTTCCCCTCACATTTATATATTCAGCTCTCTATATCTGTACATGAGTGAAACCATTAATTTTCTTTTTCTATTCTTTCTTTTCTTCTTTCTTTCTTTTTTAAAATATTTATTTAATTTATTTATTCCCTTTTGTTGCCCTTGTTGTTTTATTGTTGTAGTTATTATTGTTGTTGTCGTTGTTGGATAGGACAGAGAGAAATGGAGAGAGGAGGGGAAGACAGAGAGGAGGAGAGAAAGATAGACACCTGCAGACCTGCAGGTGGGGAGCCGGGGTTCGAACCGGGATCCTTATGCCGGTCCTTGTGCTTTGCGCCACCTGCGCTTAACCCGCTGCGCTACAGCCCGACTCCTTCTTCTTTCTTTCTTTTCTTTTCTTTTTTTTTCTTTCCTTTTCTTTTCTTTTTTTTTTTTTTTTTTTTGCCTACAAAGCTATTGCTGGGGCTTGGTGCCTGCACTACAAATCCACTGCTCCTGTGGCTATTTTTTAATTTTTTTGGATAAGACAGAGAAATTGAGAGGGGAAGGGAAGACAGAAAAGAAGAAAGAAAGACCTGCCTCATTGCTTGTGAAGCGACCCCCTCCTGCAGGTGGGGAGCCAGGGGCTCGAACCGGGATCCTTGAGACTGTCCTTGCACTTCATACTATGTGCACTTAACCTGGTGCGCTACCTACCTTCCAACCCCCATACCATTAATTTTATTTCTTTTTTAATAATATTTTTTATTTTATTTTTTATATTTATTTATTTATTTTCCCTTTTGTTGCCCTTGTTGTTTTTCATTGTTATTGTAGTTATTATTGTTGTTGTTACTGATGTCATCATTGTTGGATAGGACAGAGAGAAATGGAGAGAGGAGGGGGAAGACAGAGAGGTGGAGAGAAAGATAGACACCTGCAGACCTGCTTCACCACCTGTGAAGCAACGCCCCTACAGGTGAGGAGCTGGGAGTTCAAACCATGATCCTTACGCGGGTCCATACACTTTGCACCATGTGCGCTTAACCCGCTGTGCTACCGCCCGACTCCCACCATTAATTTTCTAATCAAATATGTACTACTTAGCGTTAGGCGCCCTCCTCTCCTACCCCCTACTTCACACCCCCCAATCACTCTATTTATTCAGCTAATTACACAAAAGCAAGTTAGGATACATTTCTTACTATTTTCTGACAACATCAGTATTACTGCCATCCCTTGATAATCTGTAGAAGAAATGTTGTATACAATTGGCAAAGTGATAAACTGCACAAAGAATAGTATTTATCAACTAAAGGACATTATATATATATTTTAAATCCAGAGACCTGTGTAAGACATTCTAGAATAATTTCCACGGAAGTAAATAGAATTTAAAAATGATTTGAGTTCATTGAGAAGTACCACCTGTTAACACAACATAACAGTGCTTTCTTCAACGAAGCTAGAAAAAATGTGGAGACATTGCATTTAATAAAATAAGAATTTCTTCTCTCCTTATTGTCAGATTAATGAGTGCACTTTCAATTTTTAAAAAAATGCAATTGTTACCTCAAAAAATGCAATTGCTACCTCTTCTTGATGGATGCATTCTGTGCTCCATTTAAGTGAGACTAAAAGGTAATGGGTTAGTGGAGGGAAATTGTAATTTCTTAGTTTATGGGCGTAGTGAAACCCAAGGGGTCAGTGATGGAATTTGACCCAAGTGACAAGAAGGAAGAGGCTTTGGTTTTTATAGGTAACTTGAAGTTGGCTGCACTTGAAGTGAAATGAAAACATATCCATTCACTTGGTTTTCTTGGCAGTATTACACTTCTCACATTAAACTGGACTTCCTGTCCTTCAGCCTCTCATGTGATCCCCTGGGAAACTGTATCATCTTTTACAATGAAGGATGTGACCTTCCTTAAGAGTCTTTTCCGTTACAGAAGTAGGTCAAATTTTCTTTCTTGTAATTTGAAACTTTTATGACTGTGTTGCAACACCAAAACCTCAAAATGGATATCCCTCAAAGTAACTCCTCCCTCAAGTATTCCAGTGCCGACCTATCAGGTGCTGGGCTGAATTTGAAGAACTCCACAGCACATGAACTGAAAAACCTAGGTCAAGAGTTCAATCCGAATGTTGCTCCTGAATAAAACTCCTGCCATGAAGTAGAAAGGATTCTGGACTGAGAGTCTAAAGTCCTGCATTATAGACCTGGTTTTGCCCCCTTTATTATTTGGAAATTAGACTTGGGGACTGAGTAATTAGGAAACGCAACAGTTTATATGTCTGTGGTAAGGCATATGACTGTATGCCTGCATGTACCCTCATTGTTCACACTTGAAATACACACATTCCAACACTATTTCAATCTACCTTTACTCCTGTCTTCCTCAGCTCCAGTCAAACCTTGGTGTAGTCCCTCATTTCTTTCTCCACTTCCCATAATCCCCTGGATGTCTCCTAGCCTGGGTAAAACGCTATTATGACTTATGGACAATGCTTCTGGTATCCCATGAGTCTTTGTTTCAGTTATCTTCCTTTATGTAGATGTACACATCTGAGAGATGGTAAATGGAGATAAAGAGCATTATTTTTAAAAATGTTATTAGAGATTTAATATTGATTTACAAAATGACAAGATAACAGGGGTACAACTCCACACCATTCTCATCATCAGAGTTCTAACTCCCCAATCCCTTCACTGTAAGCTACAGCAGTTCTCCTAAGATTGAAAATATGGGCTAACTATTATTTCTACAACTGTCTATATTTGTCGATTTTTTTTCCTATGGCCCCATCTTTTTTTTTTTTTTCATTTCAAAGTCACGCATACACCTATTACTACATCCAAATGTCCTTCTATTTTTCTTCTCTCCAGGTCCGTATGGAGTTAGAGTTCAGAGTCATCTCCCTCCTCTCACTTTTTCCCCACTGAGAATATAGGCTAAAATTATTTTAAGGTGCAGAAGACGGGAGTTATTATTGCAAAAACACGTGGATCCACTTAAGATTAAATCAAAAAAGTGATTTATTTATAAAGTCACAGTAATTGGGAGGAAATAAGTCTAGTTAAGAGAATAGGTAAAGTCTAAAATCTGTGATCAAACTGCCCAAGATCACCCTGTGTAGAGATAAGTCCAGAGTCCAAACCAACAGGAGAGTTCTGGTGGTGAAGGTGACACTACCAAGAGGACTCACAGCCTTTTTATGCATTCCCTTCTGTGTCTCCACCTCTGGTTGATGTCCTCATTCGTATGCTAATAGTCCCAAACTCCTGTTGGGGTCACAACAGTTATGGCTTCTGTAATTGCTTCTCTGCTGGAATGGGTATTGGCAAGTTCATATATACTCTCAGCCTGTTTTTATCTTTCCCTAGTGGGGTAGGGCTCTGGAGACATTGGTGAGGTTGTCTGCCCAGGGAAGTCAGGGTGGAATCATGATAGCCTCTGCAACTTGGTGAGTGAAAGGTGGCAAGATATAAAATGGAACAAAATGATTAATGAACAAGAACCAAAAAAGTAGGCACAGAGCATATGAGAATAGGCATCTTAGTGTGGAAAGAAGCTAGGAAGTCCATTTTAGGTATGTTCTTAATGGCCCAAGACCATCGCAGTTTTTGCTTGAGTTTGATAGTTAACATGGAGTTGGACAAAAATATTGAAGCACACTAATTTTACTTGCATCAACCTCATGGACTTTCTGGCCCTTGATCTCACTTAGATCAATTACATACTGCTCCCTCTCACTTGGTTCCATTGACATGTCAAGAGATGCGGTTTTGTTTGTTTTAGTTTACTAAGAACTGACATATGAAGTAGCTAGGCTAGAGTAAAAACCTTTCCAGAAGGAACATTAAGTATAACTTATTAAGTTATGAATTGTAAGGTAGACACAACAGCTCTTTGAAATGTGGCTAGAATTGAGTCAGCTTCCTCAGATAAGTTGATGAATTTGCTGAAGGACACGTCCAAACAACTAGTAGAGCTTTAGCATCCAGCTTCTCATGCTAACTCATCTCATTACTTTCTATGCCCAGATGTTACTGCTGCTACAGCAACACTTCTTAAAAGTTCTGTGGACATTCACATCACCTGGGAAGCTTGCAAAATACATATTCTCATCCATCCAGTGCCTCTGGGATAAGCCCTGGGGTTCTATATTTCTACCAAGTTTCCAAGTGTGCCAAGGTTATGGATCCATGGGTCACATTCTGATTAGCGAGAGTTCACACTATCAGAAGGGAGTTGAGAATATCATAATCTTACTGGGCATTTTAATCTAAACTTTGTTGAAGTGATAGTTTGGGATAAAGTGGTCTTTTGTTTTTAAAGAGCCCTATCACATGATGGTAAAGTCATATTCACAAAAATGCCTCATTCTCCAGCTGAGGGCAACAAAAGGGGAAAAATAGCCTCCAGGAGCAGTTGAGGCATGCACTTGAGTCCCAGTGATAACCCTGGAGGCAAAAGAAAAAGAAAAGAAAAGAAATTCCTCATTCTCTTAGACTAAGGGCATTTTCTTGGAGCTAGAAGAAATTATGTTAAGTGAGCTAAGTCAAAAAGATAAAGACTAGTATGGGATGATCCCACTCAAACAGAAGTTCTTCTTCTAGCGTTTGCCCTTCTTCCGTAGCCAGTCAACAGCGTCAGGTTGAGCCTAATGTAAAGTTTCGAGACCTTTGAATCTGGAGAGGTGGCAGTCGTTGACTATGTGGGTCATAGTCTGTCTGTAGCTGCAGGGGCAGTTCGGGTCAGAAGTTGAGAAAGAATAACAGAAAGGGAAAGTCAAAGCAGGATCTGACTAAATTTGTAGTAGGGCACCAAAGTAAAAACCCTGGGTGGAGGGTGAGAGTGAATGTTCAGCTTCATGGGGCTGAGGTGGGGGGATCGGATGGGACACAGTCTTTTGGTGGTGGGAATGCTATTTATGTACACTCCTATTACAAAAATAAAATAAAATAAAAGATTAAGGGCATTTTGGCAACCATTTTCAGCAGGGAATGTACCCGGTTGTAATACTTATATCTTACTTGCTGAATTAAACTCTGTTATCTATAACATTCTTTGGTTTTCGGTTTCCTAAAGACTTATGAGGGAGAAGGAGAGGGGGAGGAGGAATGGGAGAGGGAGAGAATCAGTCTGTCACAATGCCTGACATCAAACTCAGGACCTGGTGCTGGAGGACCCAAGGCTTTGTGTACTGCACCACCTTTAGTAGTGGTCTAAGCAGAGGTCTTCATGCTTGAAGAAGTGTTTGCTTTCCTTCTCCCTAATATTATATATAAAATTATTCATGTACATGTACATGTGAATGTTTCTGAGAATAGAAAATGCTCATCATTTTCTACTTGGACCCATGAACTAAAGTAGGCTAAGAATCACTGTTCCAGCAAAAATACACATCCCTATAAATGGTTCCGGAACTTCCCTACCACCAGGCCTTGACCAAGATGGGTACACGCTAATATATGCAATTTATTTGTATCAGATGTTGTAAGTCCCCAAGCTGCTGACTACATAATTGAAGCCCTTTGAAAATACCAGTTGATAGCTATAATTAGGTAAAAATAAATGCACTAGACCCTTTAGATAACTTCCCTGGTGACTGTCGGCCAGAGCTCAGGAACACTGATTTCCCTGGAGCTGAGAGCCAGAGGCCTGCAGCTTTGTGAGCGCCACCAAGGCTGTCCACACAACAACCAACAGCATGGTGCAGTGAGTCTCCTGGGACCTCAGCATTTCAACGTCTATAACTCCAAAATGAGCTTTATCAATATTTGGGAATTAGTCATAAGAGGAAATTACATAATTAAAGACTCAAAGGTAATACGTACCGATGAGCTCAGGATACTCTAAGAACATCTTGCCATTCTGGCAATTCGACCTGGAAACTATTCTGATGACTGTAAGGTTCATGGAATGCTTACACTATTGTTTTCACAAAGTCTTAGAGACAGCTTGATCACTTTCTTTCTTTCTTTCTTTCTTTCTTTCTTTCTTTCTTTCTTTCTTTCTTTCTTTCCTTCCTTCTTTCTTTCTTTTTAAGATTTAAAAAAAATATTTATTTATTTCCTTTTTGTTGCTCTTGTTGTGTTTATTGTTGTTGCAGTTATTATTGCTGTTGATGTAGTTGTTGTTGGATAGGACAGAGAGAAATGGAGAAAGGAGGGGAAGACAGAGAGGGAGAAAGAAAGATAGACACCGACACCGGCAGACCTGCTTCACTGCTTGTGAAGTGACTCCCCTGCAGGTGGGGAGCTGGGGGCTCAGACCGCGATCCTTCCACTAGTCCTTGCACTTTGCACCACATGCTCTTAACCCGCTGTGCTACCACCCAACTCCCTCTTTTCTTCCTTCTTTCCTTTCTCTCTCTCTCTCTCTCTTTCTTTCTGTTTGCAAGTTCCTGCGTTTCAAGTCTTTGTATTCCACATATGATTGAAAACATCTGGTAGTCAGTTATCTTTCACCTCCTTACTTTCCTCAATAAGCATAATTATCTCCAGTTCTATCCATTTTAGCCCAGAGGACACAATGTCATCTATTTTTAAATTGCAGAGTAATGCTCCATTGAGTATATGATCCCATAATTCCTTTATGCGATTGAATGTCGATGGATATTGAAGATATTTCCAATCCATGGCAATTGTGAAGAAAGCAGCTATGGAGATAGGGTTGCATATGACCCTTTGAATAGTGCTTCTATACACTTTGAATATATAATATATGAGTAGGAGTGATTTGGCTGAATCATAAGCCTTCCCCCCCTTTCTTGAGGAATCTTCATGCTGCTTTCCTTAGGGGCTGCACCAGTTTGCATATATCCATACTGAATTGTAACAGAGTCGCTTTTTCTGCATATTCTGCCAGCACTTGCCATTTCCTGCTGTATTAAAGTAGACCATTTTCATGATATGAGGTGGTATCTCACTATAGTTTATTTATTTATTTTTTTCCTCCAAGGTTATTGCTGGGGCTCAGTGTCTGCACTACAAATCCACTGCTACTGGGGACCTTTTTTCCTCCTCTTTTTTGTTACCCTTGTTGTTTATCATTGTTGTTGTTGGATAGTTTTTAGAGGCCAGTAGACTAGACAGTGGTCTTTTAACTTAAATAGTGTGTTCCAGGGATGCATGGGACCCTGAGGGGATCTATTCCACCCATTGTCTCCAGGTGCTTATATCTGCATTCATCTGCATTTTATGGCCCTAGCAGTCTGGTAGAAAGGGAGATGCTGGGGAGATGCTGGGTGGTAGCACAGTGGGTTAAGCAAGGACCGATGTTAAGGATCCCGGTTCCAGCCTCTGGCTCCACACCTATGGGGGGGGGGTCTCTTCACAGGCGGTAAAACAGGTCTACAGGTGTCTATCTTTCTCTCCTCCTCTCTGTCTTCCCCTCCTCTCTCCATTTCTCTCTGTCCTATCCAACAACGATGGACATCAGTAACAACAATAATAACTACAACAATAAAAAGGGCAACAAAAGGGAAATTAAATAAATATTTTAAAAATATTTTAAAAAAGAAACAAAGGTAAATGCTGGTGCAGGATACAGACATCGTGGCACATCTTCATGGCTGTCTATATGGTGTAGGGCAGGGGTTATTAATGAATGTCCTTTCTCCAGAGGAGTTTGCCCTGAGGAAACCACTAAGAGTTTCTCTTCTCTCTTCTCAATCTCTCTCTCTCTCTCTCTCCTCACTCCCTCACCAGGGGCATTAATGATTTCCATTTATAGTGAATAAGTAAATACAGTTGTTGCTCCGTGTATAAAATTTCTCATTTTCCTGCAAAACACTTTCACCACCCCTGCAGCCTAGGCCCTTCTCTACCATTGTGCACTAGGACTTGAAAGCCTTCCCCACCACACACACACCCAAGTCCTTTGCTTTGATGTAATACACTAAACTCAGTCTATGCTTTACTTTGTGTTTTCCCTTTCTATTTTTATTTCTCAACTTCTGTCCATGAGCGAGAACATCCCATATTCATCCTTCTCTTTCTGGCTTCTTTTAATTCACATGATTCCTTTAAACTCCATCCAAGATGAGGGGAAAAAAAGGTAAATTCATCCTTCTTAATAGCTGAGTAATATTCCATCTATACTATAACTTTCTTATCTGTTTTGGGACATCTAGTTTGCTGCCAAGTTTTAGCTATTGCAAATAGCTCTACTAATATTTTTGCCACTCGGGAAGCTTTCTCCCTGGAGGGAGGGACTGGGGACTTGAACATGGCTCTTCGCACACTTTAATGTGTGCACCTAACCAGGTGTATAGGCTTTCCACAACAGCCATCTCCCAGCTCTTCAAAGCACTTTGGAATATCTTGTTCTAATTGTCAAGAACAATTAGAAGTGAAATGTCAAGAGATCAATAGTGATCAATGTAGGCACTTAGCTCCCGAGTGAAGGAAAGAGAGAGTTCGATGGCCCTGCAGGTCCTGGGTCCTTTGACTTCTTCATTCACTGCCTTCACTAGTCACTGAGCTCTTGTAGCATAGAGTGAATCTTCACCTTCCAATTCAACTTGCATTTGCGGTGTCCAGAACAGGCTTGCACTAGGAAGGCGTTCAATTAATATGTAACGGAGAACAAATTGATGTAATTCAAAAGCTGATCTCTATGCTTGGTTTCTAAATTGAAAAAATTAGATTCATTTCAGTCACACAGCTCCTGCTGGAGGGAAACTCTGTGCTCTTTGTTTCAACCAACTCTTGGTGGTTGAATCCGATAGATTTCCAATCAGGTCCTGCGAGGGTGTCAGTTTTCTTTTGTATCCAGCAGGTTGTGATAGGATTTAAATATGACCTGAAAGCTGTGTGCCATGGATTGAGATAGCACACATTTCTATATTACAGTGATCTGGAAAAAGTATTACAACTTAGAATCAGCATTCTTTTTTTTTTTTTTTATCATGCGCAAAATATCTTTGTGGAGTGGCTATTAGGCAATGGAGGGGGAGAGGAATTTCAAACCAAAGCTGGCTTTTGCAGGACTGCCATTACAATGTGGAGTTTCTCAAGAGGGTCGTCCTCCCACTCTAAGCTACTTTGCCTGTGGCTTGTTTGTGGTTTAAACTATAGCTGTAGAACTCACTATTCTGCTTAGAGAGAAGAGTTCCAAGATCCCTTAAATGGGAGCTTGCGCTCTGATGTGCTAATTACATATAGATATTAATGCTCTAATTGCTTGTAATTAGTAATTCTTGTGATTTGTATTTTTTTTTTTTTGGCCAAGCAATCTATTTGGGGAGCTTGAAACAACTGGAGCATTTCTAACTTCGGTGAAGCTTATTTAATTTCTTTTTATGACATTCTTCATCTTGAAAATGGGATTTTTAAGTATTACTTTCTGAAGCATCATGGCTGTTTCTTTGCATTTTTATTGCAGCTCTGGGGCTAGCTCTGGGTGTCAGGGAAGCATTCAGTGGTGCACTGTATTGAAGTTATAATATCTGAGAAATTTGTCTGATTGTATGTGGTATCTATGATATGGTACCTTATTGAAAATGTTCCAGATTTTGACAGTGTGGTGGTTTTATTATCCTTGATTTATATTCCAAAATGGTCTTATTTTCTTTAAATTAATATTTTGTGGGTTATTTGAGATTTGATTTTGCTTTCTGGTATCATTTAGAAGTGTTTCATTGGCATTCAGTATCATTCACTATTATCAAGCATTAGAAAAAAGCAAGTACAATTTTTTTGTGTGTGTAGCATAGGATTTGCTTCATTTAAAAAATTCACATTGCGTGAAGTGCAAGGACCAGCATAAGGATCCTGCTTCAAGCCCCGGCTCCCCACCTGCAGGCGGGTCGATTCACAGGCTGTGAAGCAGGTCTATAGGTGTCTATCTCTCTCCCTTTCTGTCTTCCCCTCCTCTCTCCATTTCTCTCTGTCCTATCTAACAATGATGACATCAATAACAACAACAATAATAACTATAACAACAATAAAAAAGACAACAAGGGCAACAAAAAGAAAAAAAAAACATAAAAAATCAAAATAAAAATTCACATTAAACATGGACTGAACCAGTTTCTGTAATGTTGGTATCAGCAGTAATTTGACAACCACTTATTACTTGGAGGAAAAATATGCCTTGCAAGAGGGGATTTTACAGCCTCCTGCCCCAATGGTTATCCTCTATCATTTATTTATTTGTTTATCATTTTTATTGTGAGGGAAATCAGACTCCTGATTTGTCGTCATTTTTATGCAGAACTAAGGATCAGACTAAGGGTCTCTGGCATGTAAAACATCTGAGCCATGGTGAGAAATGTCTCCTTTTAAACATTCTTACTCCTGTGGCTCTGCCACTTGGAATGCCTTTCCCTGCTATCTATGACTTGATCTTCAGGGCACCCTCCCCCCAGAAAGCCTCTTTAACCTCCCCTTCTTTCACAATGAGATTTGGTTGTTTTGCCACTATTGGGACTATGAAGCTTCACCAGCAACCACTCTTATCCTTGTTGCCACAGTGCAGCTTGCTGTAGGTACAGGCCAGTGAGCTGGCCACCACTCTCCTTTGACTGGGAGATACTGGAGAAATGCAAGCATGCAGTTTGGATCTGACTTTCCCTACAGCATTTCACACAGTGCTGACACTTAAGTTGCCTGCTTGTTGAATGATCAGCCTTTTTATTATAGTGGGTTGATTAATCTTTTGCTGGAGCAATGACTGAATCCTTGCGGCCCCTGTGAGCTAGCTTCTGATCATAAACAGACAGAGATGAAGGTTCAGAGTCAGAAGACAGTTGAATCCCTAGCCGCCTTGCTACAGATCAATAGTATACTAGCTTTAGTTACTGCATGTTTCTAGGCTCAGCTTAATGATTTTGGGCATTACTATAAATAGTAATGGTACATGACATTCTTGCACTGGAAAAGGGGGGGGTGAGGATTAAGAAAATAATCCAGGGGATCAGGTTGTGGCATAAGGACCCACCACAAGGATCCTGGTTTGGTTCATGCCTCTGGTGGCTCCCTTCTGCAGGGGGGGTCTCTTCACAAAAGGTGAAGCAGGTCTGCAGGTGTCTTTCTCTTCCCCTCTCTATCTTCCCCATCCCCTCTCAGTTTCTCTCTGTCCTATAAAATAGAAAAAAATAGCCACATGAGCAGTGGATTCATAGTGCAGGAACCGAGCCCCAGAGATAACCCTGGAGGAAAAAAAGAAAGGAAGGAAGAAAGAAAGAAAGAAAGAAAGAAAGACAGACAGACAGACAAATGCATAAGCGGTAAACCTTTCGTAAACTGTCACTGCAGACACATGTAGAAACTTGACATTTTTAGATCCTCATTCATTTTTATCTGTAAGAGAATGAAGACCTGCCTTTAAAAGTGGGGTATTGTGAGGACTGAGTAAGATAACATATGCTTAATACATAGTAGGTGCTTAATAAATAATTGTCTCTGGTTAGGAGTCAGTCCTCTATGGGTTGTCCTAACATGGGGCTTTCTCAGATTTTGGGGAATAACGTGTCTTGAAATTGAACTGCTTGTATTTTGAATTCAATGACTATTTTTTAACAACTTTCTAGCTCCAACTTCTTAGCTATAAAGCACAAAGGAATTAAATTTGCTAGTAAATGTTTCCAGGTCTTTGAATGACAGCCAATAAAAATAACCAAGTTTCAATATTATGCTGTTAGAATTCATGTCCTTGATGCAGAGGGAAAACGGTATTTACTTTCAGATGCACATATTCCCTCCTCTGATTTTAAGAAGAAAAAAAAAACTGGGAAAGAAATCCTTTCCCCTAGGAAGTTCCCACTGGAAGGTGTTAACTATATTGATCCAGCCATAGAAGCAGCCAGCCCAGGAGTGTGGTTTTCCTGTGCCATCAGGCAAAGCAAGGGTTAAGGTCAAGGAGTAAGTGGGCCCCTGCTGGGTAGGCTGGAACCAGAGTTAATTCCTTCTCACTAGCTCACTCCTCTGCCCCCTCTAGCTATCTCTCACCTCTTTCCCATCCTTACTGGAGGCGGTGACCCTTCAGACCAAAGGAACACCTCCCTCCCTCACTCTAGTGTCCCTTTCTCCACCCACACATTTCCCCCAGAACCTCCCCCACCCTGTGGCTGATTGTGCTTTCCTGGGTCCACAGGCAGTTAGCCCTCTAAAGTAAAACTTGTGGGAAGAGGCAATCCTAAAGTGCAGACAGGTCACCTCCCCACCCCCCACCCCCAGGTTCTGTTACTTGAAAAAGAGTTGTCATTCTGTCTCAGAATCACAAATAGCTCCACATAAAGCTCTCCCCCTTAAAGAACTATTGAAGGAGAAAGAAAGAGCTGGAGACCCAAATTCCAATTAATTTAGCACCTGATGCTTGTGAAACTCAGGATGGAACTCATTTCTTCAGTAAATGGGGCCTGGTATCCCAGAGGTTAATGGAGTTTGCCTTAAGGTGGCAGTGGATTAGGCTGTCCATTCTTCCATAAATTACCCATCCTCCCTTTGCCTTTGTCCCTTGACATTTTCACTACAAAGAGGCTAGAGGGTGCTCAGAGGATTACCTCAACAAGTCCATATTTGTCACAGGACAGGATGATAGACCTGCATTTTGGAAAAAGAGGGTTTTTTCTTTTCAGCATTTTCCCATTCCTCTTTCATTGTAACTGTGGCTTCTGAAATCCCCTGCACTAAGTCAAAGGACCAATTGGCACAGGCCGTGAGTTAAAGCATCTTCTCCAATGGAGTTAAGTTTGCTTTTTCTTTTTAATGATTTTACCTTTGGCTTTTTTTTTTAACCTCACATCCTTTTGGATACCCACAGGCAATATTTTTGTGAGTCAACCCCAAACAGGATATTGCTGTATAACCAAGTGTCACCTCACTCCTGTCCCTCACCCCCCCACCCACACACACACAAAACCAACCCTGGTGATTGCCTGAAGTTTGCTGGATTTCTAAACAAAACATTTAAACATTCAAAGCCTCCAAGTCTTGGCTTGTAGACATTGGCCATAGGTGTGTTTTGCTACCAATGTGCAACATCCTCCCATTTCTGTCAGGTAAGGGAAATGAATTCAGTCACAGTGTGCTTAGTCATTAATCAGGAGCCCCTAGCCTAGAGGGTAAAAGGCTCCTCAGAAGAGGCAGTGCTAATTGCCAGCTAACCAGTTCCCTAGGGAATAGCAAAATGCTCAGGCATTTTGGGTACTGCCCACACACAAAAGGAGAGAGATAAAGACTTGGTTTCTTTTTTTTTTTAAAGATTTTTATTTATCATTAATGAGAAAGATAGGAAGAGAGAGGGAGAGAGACAGAGAGAGGGAGAGGGAGAGGGAGAGGGAGAGGAGAGAGAGAGAGAGAGAGAGAGAGAGAGAGAGAGAGAGAGAACGAACTCTGGTACAAGTGCTGCCAGGGCTTGAACTCAAACTCAGGACCTCATGCTTGAAAATCCAGTGTTTTATCCACTGAGTCACCTCCTGGGCCACAAGACTTGGTTTCTTTGCAGATGGGGAACTTTGAAAATGCTTTCTATCTCTCAGATAGGACTGCCACGCAAATAGGAAGGTCCTGTCTCTTAGATGTTGAGCTCAAACTCAAGAGTTCTCAGAACCATTAAATCCCGAACTTGAACCCCGAGCAGGAGATTACATTGAGTGTAAACCCCATGTTTAAAAGTAGGACTGGCAAAATATCTCATCTGGTTATTGTGACTGCTCCCCCCACTCCCACCAGAGGAAGCTGTGGTGCTATTGTGTCTTTCCCTCTATGTGTCTGAAAAAAGTCAGCTTAATGAATCCCAGGAGATGACCCAAATCATAAAATACAACAAAATCAGTTGGGCTTCTTTCACATTTTCCTCTTTTCCTGTGAACACTGTAGGTTGTTTTAGCACTGCTGTTACCTACCAGTTGACAAGGCATGCCACCCACTAGACTTGGGCTCCCAACTACCTGTCTCCTGCCCCAGCCTTGGCATTACCTACACTTTTCCCCATTAGCTTTTGCTTATGAATCATACTACTTGTAAGAGGAAGTCAACAGCTTTCTTGTCACTGAAAATGGACTTTTATTTCTTGGACCCTTGAACTTCCACTTTGTGATCCAGGTCTTTCTCTGGGGTGGCAGAGACACAAAGAACAACCTTACTCTTTGCCACCATGTTATACCATGGTGAAAGGAGTATGGGAGGGAGTATCTCTCCCACATGGGGGAAGAGCCTGCCAAGTTCATGGAGGCTTTTGACAGTTACCTTGGCCCAGATAATGTGTTGGATGGACCAAGGCTGATCTGGGATTTGGGTTTTCCATTCTCCCACAGAGTTCAAGTGCATGCAGGATGTGGTAGTGGAAGAGCTGGCTCCCTGCTTCAGTAGCATTTCAGAGAAGTGTTTGACATGAACTTGATTGAGTTTCCACTAACACCTCTAAATTTTCTCTCTTTTTTTATTACTGATTCAATAATGACGGGCAAGAGTATAGGACAAGAGGGGTACAATTCCACACAATTCCCACCACCAGAGTTCTGCATCCCATCCCCTCCATTGGAAGCTTTCCTATTCTTTATCCCTCTGGGAGTATGGACCCAGTATCATTATGGGGTACAGAAGGTGGAGGGTCTCACTTCTGTAATTGCTTCTCCATTAGACGTGGGTGTTAGCAGGGTGACCTAAACTCCCAGTCTATTTCTGTCTTTCCCTGTTGGGTCAGGGCTCTGGAGAGATGGGGTTCCAGGACACAGTGGTGAGGTTGTCTGCCCATGGAAGTCAGGTTGGCATCATGGTAGCATCTGTAAATTGGTGGCTAGAAAGCATTAAGATATAAAGCAGAACAAATTGTTTAATAATCAGGAACCTAAAGGTAAGAATAGGGCAGATGAAATTTGGGGTCTCCATTTTGGAAGAAGCTAGGAAGTCTATTTTAGGTACCTCTAAACTTTCTATGGGTGGGCATTCTGGGTTACTCATGTGGAGGATTTTCTCCTGGCTAGTCAATTGATAGTCTCTTGTGCCTTAGAACAGTTGTGCAGACTGGAATGGAGTTATTTTATTGGTTCTGCTTACCAGTTCCTTCATGCAGGGGCAGCTGTAGAATAAATTATTCTTGCCAGTTTTTATGGATTGCTTGTTTATCTAAAAGTACACACAGAGAATTCTCAAGGCCAGGACTAGAATATTCTCAGAGAGCAAGTTTGTAGTTTCAGGATCATCAATAAACCTAGAAGAAGGGAGTGAGTAAAAGTCTTTGGCTGCTGACGGAGAAATTCAGTGTTCTGGGCTACTGACAGGACATAGGTGGGTTTTATAGAAAATTGTAAAACACATGATAATTGTGTACACTTTGCAGTTAAGACAGCGAAGCTATAGATCCATCTTTCCTGAGCCTGAGTTGAGGGCTGCTGACAAATTAACACTCAGTTGGGGCCAATTTTCTCCTCTACAAATGCCATCCCAAAGTTCTTGATCAATAAGTAGATCATCACATTTATGCTTAACCAGTTCCTCATATGTTCGCTTAACAGATCTCCCAAGCCATTCATCCTTTCTCCTACTTCCTTGTTCATTGTGTTTTCTTCTTCTTTTCTAAAACAGTTTTTTATTGGGGGCTGAGCAGCAGCACACCCAACTGAGTGCACATGTTACTGTTGAGGTCAGAAATGACAGGAGGTCTTTGGGGGAACACAGACACTGCTGCACCGCTAGAACACGTGCTCCCTGGGCACATCTGTTGCATAAGAAATAGGAGTGGTAATGGGTGTGGGTGTGGCATAGAAAGGAGGTGAAGGTGGGGCTTGGATGTTTATATGCCAGACCTATGTCCATGGCTAGTGCCCTTTCTCTGCATAGGTGAGCCCACCATCATGTGAGTAAGGACTCCTTCTCTCTCTCTCTGGCTATGTATACTTCAACATGTGGGTGTTCTCAGTTTTCCCGAATAAAGTTTAAAGTTCCTGAAAATCATGATTTCTCATAATTTTTTGTTGACTTTGTGTGTGATGAACCATTAAACATGTGGGGAACAAAATGGTCTCTGAATCCTCCCCAATATATTACCATGTACATAGGACTGTGTTTGGGGCCCCACTCTCCACCTACAGGGGCTACCTCATGAGCAGTGAAGCAGCTCTTCAGATGTCTTTATCTTTCTTTGCTTTTTGCTCTCTACCTCCTATCTCAATTTCTCTATTTCTCTTTGTCCTAAAAAAAATAGAAGGAAAAAAAAAAAAGGAAAAAATGGCAGCCAGGAACAGTGGATTCATAGTGCCAGAACAGTGGATTCATAGTGCCAGTACCGAGCCCTAGTGATAACCTTGGTGGCAAGAAAAAAATAGTTTAGGGATTCGGGGAGTCGAGCGGTAGCTCAGTGGGTTAAGCACAGGTGGCACAAAGCGCAAGGACCTGCGTAGGGATCGCAGTTCGAGCCCCTGGATCCCCACCTGCAAGGGGGTCGCTTCACAGGCAGTGAAGCAGGCCTTCAGGTGTCTATCTTTTTCTCCCCCCTTTGTCTTCCCCTCCTCTCTCCATTTCTCTTTGTCCTATCCAACAATGACGACATCAACAACAGTAATAACTACAACAATGAAAAACAACAAGGGAAACAAGAAGGAATACATAAATAAACATTTCAATAAAAATAATTAGTAATTCAGTGGCAGTTCGCATGATTATAAAATTGCAGGGGTGTATTTCCACACCACACCTACTACCAAAGACCTGTTGCGGGGGAGTGAGAGGGAACAGGGCTAAGGATAAAAAGTTTCCTTCTAAGCTTCGCGGGTAGGGTTCTAGACCAACCTCTACATGGAAGATTCACAAGAGAAAGAGTCATGTTTCAGGGAGATGAACATTTATTGAGAGGAAGCTGGGAAAGAACTGAGTACACAAGGGGCTGGTCAGTGGCACAGCCGGTTAAGGGCACATAGTACTAAGTTCACAAGGCTCTGGGTTCGACCCTCCCCAGCTCCCTACCTGCAGGGGGGATGCTCACAAATGGTAAAGCAGGTCTGCAGGTGTCTATTTTTATTTTTCTCCCTTTCTATCTCCCCCATCTTCTCTCAATTTCTCTCTGTCTTATCCAATAAAATGGGGGAAATGGCTGCCAGGAGCACTGGAATTTTTCTTTTTTTAAATGTTTATTATATTTTTTTATATTCCCTTTTGTTGCCCTTGTTTTTTATTGTTGTTGTAGTTATTGCTGTTGCTGTTGTTGGATAGAACAGAGAGAAATGGAGAGAGGAGGGGAAGACAGAGAGGGGGATAGAAAGATAGACACCTGCAGACCTGCTTCACCGCCTGTGAAGTGACTCCC
This sequence comes from Erinaceus europaeus, assembly GCF_950295315.1. NCBI lineage: Eukaryota > Metazoa > Chordata > Mammalia > Eulipotyphla > Erinaceidae > Erinaceus > Erinaceus europaeus. The sequence goes on from NC_080185.1 coordinate 25,892,920, forward strand.
CTGCAGATGGGGAGCCGAAGGCTTGAACAGGGATGCTTGGTTGGTCCTTGGGCTTTACACCACATGCACTTAGCCTGCTGAGCTACCTCCAGACTCCAGGAGCAGTGGATTCTTAGTGCTGGGGCTGAGCCCCAGTGATAACCCTGGAGGCAAAAAAGTAGAAAGAAAGAAAGAAAGAAAGAAAGAAAGAAAGAAAGAAAGAAAGAAAGGAAGGAAGGAAGGAAGGAAGGAAGAAAGAGGGAAAGGAAGGAAGGAAGAAAGAAAGAAAAAGAAAGAAAGGAAGAAAGAAAGAAAAGAAAGAAAGGAAGGAAGAAAGAAATAGAGAAAGGAAGGAAGGAAAAAAGAAAGAAAAAGAAAGAAAGGAAGAAAGAAAGAAAAGAAAAGAAAGAAAGACAGACAGACAGACAGACAGACAGACAGAAAGAAAGAAAGAAAGAAAGAAAGAAAGAAAGAAAGGGAAAAGAAAAGAAAGGATAGTAGATGCAGGGGCTCGAACTGATTCTTAGTTGGTCTTTGGGCTTTGCGCCACGTGCCCTTATTCCACTTAGCTACCACCAGACTCCCGGAGCAATGGATTCTGAGTGCTGGCACTGAGCCCCAGTGATAACCCTGGAGGTAAAAGAGAGAGAGAGAGAGAGAGAGAGAGAGAGAGAGAGAGAGAGAGAGAGAGAGAGAAAGGACAGTAGATGCAGGCATGTAGATGAGAGAGGGACTGGGGTTCTGGACTTTTGGGGTCTTCTAAGTCTTATGAGTGTCCTTCAGGGATGCACTGGACTCTCATAGAAGCTTCTGGAGAAGCACAGGACCCTGAGGGGATATGCTTCAGCCTTTTTCTTTGGGTGCTCATATCTGCGTTCATTTGCCTTCTATAGCCTTGGCACTCAGGTAGTGTGGGCAATGCAGGTGCACTGGTGCTTCTGGGCCCTCTTCCTGGCTCCTTGCAGGGGTGCAGGGGGAAGGTTTGTTTTCCTGAATCAGACCTCTAACAGTCTGATTAACAGCCTTAAGTCTATGCTGGCACACAGTCTCCATTAAGTTTAAATTAATGCTTCAGACTAGTGCAAATTCTTGAAATTGGTCACTGAGAGATTCCCCCTTCTCTTCCCGCTCCTTTCCCTCCCCCAAGTCCCCCTCCCCTCCTCCCCCTCTTCTTTTTCTTCCCCTCCCCCTCCCTCCCCTCCCCTCCCCCTCTCCCTCTCCTTCTCCTCCTTCTTCTCCTTCTCCTCCTCCTTCCTCCTCCTTCCTCCTCCTCCTCCTCCTCCTCCTCCTTCTTCTTCTTCTATATTTTGTCCTAACCAGAAGTCTGATGGCAAGGAAGGATTAACTGTTGGGAATGAGGGTGCTGGACTATCATGATATTTAGATGCATGAGCTACCCACAGGGTAACATAAATCCCTGTTTTCCCTTGGAGAATGTTTAAAGGAGTGTGGTTAAGGGGACAGAAAGAACAGCAAGCTGATATCATCCATAGGGTAGCAAGAGTTTGCTGATGTATCCTGCCTCGTTCCTGTGGTTTGGGAGTAGTCACAAGACAACAAGATAGAAAATTTAGTGTCTTATATATAACCAAATGGTCCTGTTACATATTCATATTTCAGTGTATACCCTAAAGGATCTCCTATCTTCTTTGTGATTGTTTTGCCCCTGAGATATTCAGTTGACTGTGCTGCAGTTTAGGGAAATTGTAGGAGGTGGTAGGCTGGCTTGGAAAATGACTCCATGTTTTACATTACTCAGTTATGGTGCTTAGCCCTTCCTTCTGAATGGGCCTCTGCAGAACCCCAATGAGCTGGTCCAGAAAGAGAATTTTATTGGCTGTCTCATGATTATCTGTTTTGTTGTTAAAAGGATCTATGCTGTAAAGCATCTTTGTGTAATAATTTAAAATGATCTAACGTTGATTTATTTTTTTTCCCTTGCTTTCAAAGACACAGCAATAGCGATCACTTCTTAGTATCCCAAAGGGGAAGGGAGTCAGGTTCTGTCTGTTTGAGAGGCTACAACAGAAGACTGTAGACTGAGTGAGTTATCACTAACACTTGCACTTCTCACAGTTTCTGGAGAGTAGGAAGTGTGAGCTCAAGGAGCTGGTAGACTAGGTGTTCAGTGAAAGTGCGCTTCCTGATTCATAGACAACAGCCTTCTGTCTGTGTCCTTTCATGGAGAAAAGGGAAAGGGAGCTCTCAGGGACCTATTCACAGTGGCATAAATCCCACTCATGACCCAATTATCTCCCAAAAGTCCTATCCCAAACCCATTAATATTGGGAATTAGAGGGCTTTTTTTTCACCTTATTTTATTTTATATTATATTATTTTGCCTGTGTGTGTCTCCAGGGTTATTGACAATGGGGGCTCAGTGTCTACACTATGAATCCATTGCTCCTGGAGGCTATTGTTTTCCCTTTTGTTACCCTTGTTGTTTATTATTGCTGTTGTTATTATTATTGTTGTCATTGCTGTCATTGTTGTTGGATAGGACAGAGAGAAATGGAGAGAGGAGGGGAAGACAGAGAGGGAGAGAGAAAGACAGGCACCTGCAGACCTGCTTCACTTCTGTGAAGCGACCCCCCTGCAGGTGGGAAGCCAGGGGTTCAAACTGGGATCCTTACACCAGTCCGTGTGCTTTGCACCATGTGCACTTAATCCACTGCATTACTGCCTGGCCCCCTCATATTTATTTATTTATTTATTTATTTGCATCTAGGGTTATTGCTGGTGCTCCTTGCCTGCACCATGAATCCACTACTCCTGGAGGCTATTTTTCCCCTTTTGTTGCCCTTGTTGTTTTATCATTGTTGCGGTCATTATTATTGTTGTTGTTATTGATATTGTTGTTGTTGGATAGGACAGAGAGGAATGGAGAGAGGAGGGGAAGACAGAGAGGGAGAGAGAAAGATAGACACTTGGAGACTTACTTCACCGCTTGTGAAGCGACCCCCCCTGCAAGTGGGGAGCTGGGGGCTCGAACCAGGGTCCTTACTCTGATCTTTGTGCTTCATGCCATGTGCACTTAACCCATGCTACCACTTGAACCCCACATATTTATTTTTTATAAGTGATTTAGTAATGATTGACAAGATAGTGGGATAAGAGGAGTACAATCCCATTTACCTCCATTGAAAGGGTCTCTATTCTTTATCCTTCTGAACCAAAGATATTTATGAGGAGCAGAAGGTGGAAGGTCTGGCTTCTGTAATGGCTTCTCCACTGAACATGAGTGTTGACAGGTTGATCCATACTCCCAGCCTGTCTCTCTCTTTCCCTAGTGGGACAGGGCTCTGGGGAGGTGGGGCTCCAGGACACATTGGTAAGGTCTTCTGCCCAGGGAAGTCAGATTGGCATCATGGTAGCATCTGCAACTTGGTGGCTGAAAAATATTAAGATATAAAGCAGAACAAATTGCTTGATAATCAGAATCCTAAAGGTAAGAATATAGCAGGTGAGATTTGGGGTCTCCATTTTGGAAGAAGCTAGGAAGTCCATTTCAGGTATAATCTAGGAGTTCCTAGGTCCTTCCAACCTGAAGACCCCCAAATTTCATCTGCCTAGGGGATTAGCGTTTTAACACAGGAATAAGGAGGGAAGGAGGACAAAAATATTGGGCGTGTGGCAATTTTCAGTGAGCTTTTTGGCTGTGAACATTGAGTTTATCAAATGATTAGCCAACCCACTGAGTTTATGTGATCATATCAGGGAACTCCGTTAAATGATGAGTTATTTTTAAGTGTGCAATATAATTATGGATGTAAGTCCTTGGTTTGTTTCAGAAGTAAAATGCACATGGGTTCTAGTGCATCAGGATCCTCATCTATAAATGTACAGATGCCAGGGGCCAGGCAGTGGGGCTCTCAGTTAAGCGCACATAGTAAAATCAGAGATGCCTTATAATCTGTGGAAATAAAGGAAAGAAGGAAGGAAGATGGAGAGAGAGAGAGAGGAGAGAAACCATGGGTAAAATAGATTTTTATACTTTTCTTAAAACCAGAGAGAGAGAGAGAGAGAGAGAAACCATGGGTAAAGGAGATTTTTATACTTTTCTCAAAACCACAGACTCAACAAGAGTTAGAGCAGGGACTGGATTCTGAAGCCCACATCCTTACCTTGTTTCTGAATGGCCTCTATGCCTGTCATTTCCAAAAAACTCAAAAGATGGCAAGATAGTGCCTTAAACCTTCTGACCTAGCAAAAATTACGAAAACAATAATTCTGTGTTTGGAGAGGAAGTGGTAAAACTGGCATTCACGTTGCTTGTGGCAACGGAAATTACTCTGATTTAGAAGACAGATGTGATGAAGTAATCAAGACCTTAATTCCCTCCTGAAAGTCAGTAGAAGTAATCTTCAGGAAAGAGTCACCTCCTTCCACCACCAGATCTATAAAGTGGAAAGAAGAAGCTTCATATGTGTTGATTGATGTTTCTAGCATTCACCCTACTAAGGAAAGAAAGGGAAGTGATATAAATGATAGTCATTGGTGGGGATAGTTCTGTAAGTCATGACAGATGCATTATGTGGGACGGTGTGCATCTATTAAAACCTAATTATGATCACCGTGTAGTGACATGGAAAATGTTTGTACTGGCAAATGAAAAAAATGGCAGGATGCAGATTTGTATCAGGACAAATGTTTCCATCGTGTCCAAAGATATACGCGCATACGAATGGATTCAGATGGCAGGGAGGTGGGGAGGGACTCAAGGAAATGAAAACAGTTGGTATATTAGGGTCATGGGATTGTGGGCAATTCATTTTCATTAACCCACATCTCATTTTGCAATAAATGCAAAGTGGGACTGAGCGCACAAAGAACTTCCCACAGAAATGAATTACATTCATGAAGCATTCTTTATTCTTGGCAGCTGCCCCTCCTTTTTTTTTTTTTTTTTTTTTCCTACCTTTGCTCTCAGATACCTACTTCTTGTCTGGATGGGCAGCAAGCACACAGAATTATCCAGCCTTTAATGGACTATAGGAGAAGCAAAACCCTGCTTTGTGCCAAGATTTGTTCTGTGGAGTTGGGCAGAAGAAATGATGTGCTGAGTCTCCATGTGGGCAGATTCAGCAGAGGTAGTGGAAATGAAAGAGGAGGCCATCTGGTAGAATGCGCTGTGGCAAATTAAACTGCTTATTATGAACATGAAATACCAGAAGAAAACCCAAATGGAGTAGATTTGGAAACAGCCCAGGTGAAGCACTGTAAAACAAATCAACTACAGACTGACAATATGCCACTCATAAGCCTGTGCCCATTACCAAGGAAAACATCATTCCAGCCAGATTCTGTAGACCACTTTCTATGTGAATTTCCCTTAGGAGGAAAATCAATGAACTGCCACACCTCCTTACACACACACACACACACACACACCACACTATTGATTCATTGAATCTAGTAAATTTAGAATTAATAGGAACACATTGCATTTGGTTTCTCTCTTTTAAAAAAATAATTTTAAATTTTTATTCATTTATTATTGGACAGAGATGGAAACTGGGAGTGAAGGGGGAGAGAGAGAGGGAGAGAGACAGAGAGACACCTGCAGCTTTGCTTCGTCACTCTTGAAGCTTTCCTCCTGCAGGCGGAGGCCAGACTCATGAACCCAGGTCCTTGCACACTGTAGTGTGTGTACTTAACCGGGTACACCACCTCCTGGTCCCAGTTTGCTTTCTCTGTGGTCCCTTTTTTGTCTTAAATTATTTTATTTATTTTAAAATACATATTTATTTCTTTTGATAGGGCAGTGAAAAGCTGAAAAGGGAAGGGGATATAGAGAAAGAGAGACACCTGTAGCACTGCATTACCACTGCCCAAGCTTCTCCTTCACAGGTGGGAAGGGGCATTAAACCAGGTTCCTTGCATATGGCAATGTGTACTCTCTACTGGGTGTGCTGCCTCATAGTCAGATCACCCTGAATTCTTTGTGGAGTTCTTGATGTTAGAGAAAAGGTAGGGAGAACCTGGAAACAGACACTTTGCTGCCTCATGTCCGCACACAGGAGAAATGGGAACTAGAACACATAGAAGACTTTTGCACACTGTGGGAGGAGTTTTTTTTTTAATTGTAGTAGTTATTGATGTCCTCGTTGTTGGATAGGACAGAGAGAAATGGAGAGAGAAGGGGGAGAGAAAGATAGACACCTGCAGACCTGCTTCACTGCTTGTGAAGCGACTCCCCTGCAGGTGGGGAGCCGGGGGCTTGAACCGGGATACCTGCGCTGGTCCTTGCGCTTTGCGCCACCTGCGCTTAACCCGCTGTGCTACCGCCGGGCTCCCTTGGAGGAGTTTTAATAAGGTAACTGACTACACCGGGTGATTTCAGCAGGCCAGTGGGGAGCTGGTCCAGGTGGGACCTATACAGGATTTAAGAGGAGGGGGGCATTCAGATGAAGAGGCTTTTTGGAACCTCTCCAGGCCCTGGAGATGCACATCTGCGGGATTTCTACTGCACAACTTAATAAAGAAGTTTGGAACTTGCATATCAATTATGGAGACTAACTAATTCTTTCAAGGAGTCCTTTAATGGACCCCACAAGAGGGAGCTGGGGATGACCCCAATTCACTTCTCCTCCTCCCCTGAGAGTGTCACATTCATTGGTGTACTCTTAACTAGAAGACTGGACATGAATCTGGATAGAGGTTGTTGTTCTTTTTTTTCTCTTTCTCTCTCAAGGACCTTGTCAATCCTAAGCAGTCTTTTTTTTCCCTCCAGGTTTATTGCTGGGGCTTGGTGCCAGCACTATGAGTCCACTGCTCCTGGTGGCCATTTTTTTTTTCCATTTTATTGGATGGGACAGAGAAAAATTGAGAGAGGAGGGGAAGATAGAGAGGGAGGGAGAGAAAAAGACACTTGCAGACCTGCTTTGTTGCTTGTGAAGCATCCCTGCTCTAGGTGGGGAGTGGGGACGTGAACCCCTAAGGACTCTTTAGCCTGGTGCTTTAGCCTGCAACTCTGAATTTCTTACTGGTTCCACTCCATTTACCCCTTATTTCATCTCAGTAGTTCTTTAGATTTTTTTTGTTCTGTTTATTCTTTGTTTGTTGCTCTTTTGAGCCTGTGTTTCTTATGTATCTGGCTACTCTTGCCTCTTCCCACCTTGCATGTCTCAACTGCCTACAGCAGAGTGTGGGCAGACTTGTCACAGCCCCTAGATGTCTACAGTTTACTCCTGGTGCTTCCAGTTCCTTTGAGACACCAGTGTGTGCTCAGTAACACTGTGGCTCTGCTGTGTAACTCAGAGGTTGGTTGGGTTTATTTTCCAGAGAGATAGCTATGTACAATGGCTTGACTGAGGAGAGGCACAGAAGCAGCCACATGCACTTGAAAGCTTGTCACTGGGAAGAGGTCGTAGATATTTTCCACTTAGTGAGAAAGAGTGCAAAAAACTCTAGTGAAGAGTGACAGTAGGCAGTGGATTAAGAAGAAAGAAGAAATGACAAGACAGATATAAGTGGGTGGGCCGTTTGTATGGTACATAAAGGACCCGGGCTGGGGAAATGAATGAGGACTGAAATGAGCTTGAACTTTGCTCTCCCAGCCCTGAGCTTTGGAATGGGGCCTCTCAGCCTGGAGGAGGGGGGACCTGGAGGAGAGTATCTTTTATTTTTACTTATTTATTTTGATGGCTTTGAGGCCCCAAGTGTGTCCAGTTTCACTGCTTCCAGGCTTATTGCATTTTTTTAATTAGGCATGCACGCGCACAACACACACACACACACACACACACACACACACACACACACACACAACTTGCTGAGCTGTCTTCTAGTCCCATAGAGAGGAAGTTGTTTAGGCTTCCACACAAAGGCATTCTGTACACAAGCGAGTGCGTTGCAGAATCACAGGGATCTATGCTTCCCTTTCTTTCCTCAGTCACCCTTGCATTTCTTAGGTGTCCCTTGAGTCCTCTCCACTCACACACAACCTCTTTCTCTTAACTTCTCAGTGGTCTCCTTGCATCTTCTCATCTCACACATAGTAACAACAGCCACAGCAAGACTTCCAATTCCTTGAGATGGCTAGGAGCTATCCTGATCTCAGAGACTGTCTCCTCTCTCACTTTCACACCTGCCCACCTCCTAGTGCCCTGCCAAGGACCACCGGAGATAATGTGTAATAAGCGCATCTTGACAACAGTGATATTCCAGCATCAATGTTACTAAGGGAGATCCTGTCGCATTAGGTAGTCAACAGGCTTAGAACCTCAGCCACGTCAGTGTTTTTAGTGGTAGATCAGTGCTGCTTGTTTTGCCATAGAGAATTCCCTGGCCATTGCAAGTCATAGCGAAGTCTATTCATCAATCCCCTAGCAGGGCTGACATCCACAGCACTCATTTGGCTCTTAATGGAGAACATTTGGTAGTTCAGTCACCCCTTTGTGTGTATAGCTTCCTTTCCCTAAGTTGACTGTCAACTCCTGGAGCCAGATTCCATGTTGTGACCTGTCTTGGAATTCCTGATGGAATCACATAAAATACATACTTTTTGAGTTGAGTCCTGTTGGTTCTTCTTATTTCTCTTCCTTCAACTAACTTTTAAAAAATTATTCATTTATTTTGAATAGAGACAGAGAGGTGAGAGGGATGTAGAGAGGGAAAGAGAAAGAAAAAACACCTGCAACCCTGCTTCACCACTGTGGAGCTCCCCCATTGCAGGCAGGGTCTGTGGGTTTGAGTCCCAGGTCCCTGAGCATTGCAATATGAATGATTTACCAGTTGAGCTATTGCCCAGACTCTCAACTAATTTTTTAAGCTTTTACTAGGTTTCAGTCTTCATTCCAACAAGTAAAACAGGCCAAAGACCCTACTTTCATGTAGTTTTTCTCCATGCCTGTCACTTAATTAGCTGCATGCAAAGTGAACTGAATTACTCTCACTCCTATCTATATATCTATCATCTATCATCTATCTTTCTATCTCTCTCTCAGAATAAGTCCTGTGTACATTTCAGCTTTCACAAATGTGTTAGTCTTTCCATCTATTATTTTTCCTTCAACTGTCTTTTTCTGTGTTGATTGTTTTCTTGGCCACGCACATATGTTCCCTAATTCACAACATTGTGGATTATAAGAAAAGAAAATTCCAAGGAGCATCCTTTTTAATGTCTCATCTTTGGATGTTTCCATAGTCATATTTACCAAGATTACCCTGTTTTTTCCTCTCTTATAAAGTTATTTTTAATAGAGTTGTTTAGCTCAAGACAGTACCTGATTTATTGTCCACCATGACCACTGAATTCACAGCAAGCTTTTACTCAGCTTTTCAAATTTACTTTAGATTTTCTACTATTACAACTATCCTTGGGAGAAAATTGGATCTTTTCTTCTGTAATTTTGTTTATGTCTTGATTGCTTATGGTAAATATCCTCTCAGAGATAATTTCATTTCTAAATAATTTGGTATTTGATTTGATGCAGCTTGAGTGTTTATTTTAGGAATATCATTTTTCTCTTATAATGAATTTTCCATATAGCTTTATTTAATGTTGTTACATCATCATCTACTTCTCTTCCTCCTCTTCTTTCTCTGGCTACTGGCAGGGTTGTGGTTAGCTTTCTTGTAGTAATTTAAGTCTACTACTAGTAATTAGCTATCTTGAAACTTCTTTGTTTACAACAGTGTCTGATGTTTGTTGGGGGAAAATGTAACTTTAAAAATGTGATTGGGGTGACCTGCGTAGGCAGGACTAAGGAGCAGTAGTAGCTGTGTTTCTTTCCTCTCCCCTCTCCCGGGTCACCTAGGAATACCAAAGGAGACCACCTGGGATCTCAACAAGACAGGACTAAAACAAATTCAGGAACTCACCAAATCACCGGTGAGTGAAAACACATGTGGCTCATGGACAGAGAGGAATCTAGGGAGAGATTAAGTGGCTGATAAGTCTGGCAGTTTACCAGTTGAGACACCACCTCCATTCTGTTTCACCATCAAAAAGATGGCTGAAAGGAGGAGAGGAGTCCCCTAACACTCACCAAATGCAACTGTGAGTCTCTGTTACTACTGCCCTCAGAATCTGGGGCAATGGTGAGGAGGCCCTGTGCTGATGCCCGGGAACAGAGAACTAATGAGGAAACTCCTCAGGAGAAGATATATACCTTGGTAGCTTAGCAGTGGGGCTGTGAGAGTCTCTTTGCATAACTACTGGATTATCTCTGCCCCACCCTGTTTTATCTCTTGGTCAGGAATCAATGATTAAGCTAAGAAGCATACTTATAGTTTAAAAGCCCTCTGGCTCCCGTAGCCTACAGGGAAGAAAAAGAACAAAAGAGACTTTTAAGCCACTGTGCTCCAACTCAGGGATTAAAATAATATTGAAACAACTGTCAATTTCCACAACTGTGAACCCTTTAATTACCTTACTTAGACACAAGTCAATCCAGTCAAGAGTGATCAGTAATTTGAAAAGTGCTGAGAGAGGGACCTCATAACATACTATATAAAATTGTTACACCAACAAGAAGAAATATTGGAGAAATGAACCAGGACAAGAGTCCAGCTAAAAGTCCCCCAAAGAGTGAACCAAAAAATAATGAAGTCAACATCCAAACACTAGTTAAGGAAATAATCACAGGAGTGAGTAAAAAGTTGAAAAGAATTGTCATCAGAAATGTAGAAACAACAAATGAGACTCTGGAAGAAAACACTAATTATCTCAAGGTTATTAGAGAGATGAAAGCTTAAATAGCTGTGCTAAGAACACAATCAGATGAACAAGCTAAAACAGTATCTGAACAGAGTAACAAAATAGATGAATTCCAGAAAAAATTAGAGGGGAGAGAGAATAGAATAAATGAAGCTGAAGACAGAATTAAAAAGATAGAGGATGAATTAGAGACAACTAAAAAAGAAGTAAGAGATCTCAAAAGGAGTTTAAGAGATACTGAAAACAACAACAGAGACCTGTGGGATGACTTCAAAAGAAATAATATACACATTATTGGCTTATCAGAGGAAGAAATAGAGGGAGGGGAAGAAAGCATCCTTCAGGACACAATAGCTAAGAACTTTTCTAGTCTAGACAACATCAAAGACATAAAGGTTCAAGAAGCCCAGAGGGTCCCAAACAGAATTAACTCAGAATTAAAGACACATCATATTTAGAAGGGAAAGGAATAAGGATAAAGAAAGGATCCTGAAGGCTTCAAGAGAAAATCAAAGAGTCACCTACAGAGGAAAACCCTTAAGGTGAGCAGCAGACTACTCCACACAAAAACTACAGTCCAGAAGAGAATGGCAAGATATCTATTGAGTACTGAATGAGAAAGGCTTTCAACCAAGACTACTATATCCTGCTAGATTGTCATTTAGACTAGATGGAGGCATCAAAACCTTCTCAGACAAGCAACAGTTGAAAGAATCAACTATCACCAAGCCTGCCCTGAAAGAAGTTCTGAAAGGTCTCCTATAAACAGTCAGACTACCATAAATATCACTCTAAAACTCTGCAAGAATGGTGTTAAAGTATCTTCAATCTTCAATATCAGTAAATGGCAATCACCTGAATTCACCTATTAAAAGGCACAGGGTAGGAAGCTGGATCAAAAAACACCACCCAACAACATGATATCTACAGGAAACCCACCTAACTCAACACGATAAACACAGACTCAAAGTGAAAGGATGGACAACTATCATTCAGGCCAATGGCCCACAACAAAGGCAGGAACAGCTATTCTCATATCTGACATGACAGATTTTAAAATAAATAATGGAATGGACCTACCCTATGAACTGCAATTCCTCTCCTGTGGATATATCCTAAGGAACCCAACACACCCATCCAAAAAGATCTGTGTACACATATGTTTTCAGCAGCACAATTTGTAATAGTCAAAACCTGGAAGCAACCCAGGTGTCCAACTACAGATGAGTGGCTGAGCAAGTTGTGGTACATATACACAATGGAATACTACTCAGCTATAAAAAACAGTGACTTCACTGTTTTCAGCCGATCTTGGATGGAGCTTGAAAAATTCATGTTAAGTGAAATAAGTCAGAAACAGAAGGATGAATATGGGATGATCTCAGTCTCTGGCAGAAGTTGAAAGAAAGATCAGAAAAGAAAATACAAGTAGAACCTGAACTGGAATAGGCATATTGCACCAAAGTAAAAAGAGTCTGGGGTGGGTGAGTGTGTGTGGGGAGAATACAGGTCCAAAAAGGATGACAGAGGGCCTAGTGGGGTTGTATTGTTATATGGAAAACTGGGAAATGTTATGCATGTACAAACTTGTATTTATGTCGAATGCAAAACATTAATTCCCCAATAAAGAAATTTAAATTAAAAAAAGAAAAGAAAAAAAATAGCTCATGAATTCAGGTAACTCTCAGACTAGAAGTATAAAAATAAAGTTATATGTAGTAGCAGAGTTGAGTAGTATTTACAAAATATACATATACACATATAACAAGATATATATGTACACACATATGTAATCAGAATACATGTATATAAAGATATATATGAAGATATATGTGTTTATATTAAAAAATGTGATTGGGCTCAGTGCCTGCACTACAAATGCACCATTTTCCCCTGTGTTGCCCTTGTTGTTTATTATTGTTGTTGTTGTTTATTGTTGTCTTTTTAAATTTTTTTATTTCTTTATTGCGGAATTAATGTTTTACATTTGACAGTGAATATAGTAGTTTCTACATGGACAACATTTCTCAGTTTTCCATATAACAATACAACCCCCACTAGGTCCTCTGACATCATTCTTGGATCTGTTTTCTCCCCACCCACCCACCCCAGAGTCATTTACTTTGGTTCAATATGCCAATTCCAGTTCAGGTTCTACTTGTGTTTTCTCTTCTGATCTTGTTTTTCAACTTCTGCCAGAGATTGAGATCATCCCATATTCATCCTTCTGTTTCTGACTTATTTCACTTAACATGAATTTTTCAAGGTCCATCCAAGATCAGCTGAAAACAGTGAAGTCACTGGTTTTTTTATAGCTGAGTAGTATTCCATTGTGGATATATACCACAACTTGCTCAGCCACTCATCTGTTGTTGGACACCTGGGTTGCTTCCAGGTTTTGGCTATTACAAATTGTGCTGCTGAAAACATATGTGTACACAGATCTTTTTGGATGGGTGTGTTGGGTTCCTTAGGTATTGTTGTCATTGAAATCGTATAGGACAGAGAGAAATCAAGAGAAGAGAGGAAGATAGAGTGGGAGAGAATGATAGACACCCACAGACCTGCTTCACTGCTTGTAAACTGCCCCCTTCCGCAGGTGGGGAGCCAGGGGCTCGAACCTGAATCCTTATGCCAGTCCGTGCCCTTTGCACCATGTGTACTTAACCCACCATGCTACCGCCCAGCCCCCCAGCCCCCGATGTGATTGATTTCTTAAACCCTTAAGTAAATGTGATAGATTTACTCCTGGATATTTTTAATAGCGCTATATTTCAGTAATCATTTTCAAGCTAAGAAAATAAAATTGATATTCACATGTGTAAGTGAGACAACTAAATGGGCTCTCTTAGGAATGTTTCCTGATTCAGGTTTAGTTATTAAATGGGATTGGCCTAGGAAGAACAGGGTTTTCTATTTTCGATCCATAATTTCACACATGTCAAGTTTGAATTTGCATGAGAACTCTAATAATGGCCTGTCTTTGGTTGTTGTTTCCAAGAAGCCAGGAGCATTATAATTAGCAATGAGGAAAGCACTGACCATCTCAGGGAAGCAAGTACTAGTTGCCTGACACAGAAGGGGAGCATTTTGTTTCAGAAAGTCACTTTTCTCTATAAGGATGGAACTGTAAAGGTCAGTTTAAAATGGTGTAAAAGAATTCCATATGGTAGCTGGGATGGACCTCAAGCTTGATCTATGTAAGTTAGCAGTGCCTAGGAGAGGAGAGTTGAATTGAATCCAGTAACTTTATCAGTTTCTGGTTAGAAAGTGGGAACTGCTCACCATTACTATTATTTTATTTTAGATAATCAGTTATTTCACTGAACTAGAGCATGTCTTCTCTAATCCTCCTACCCTTTTTGATTTTGTGGGTTGATATTTATCCATTGTGCTATTTTATTCTGTCAGTCAGTAAACAAGTACTTCTATCATGCCTACTACTTTCCAGATCCTATATTAGCAGTCAGGGGTATGTTGGTAGATGAAATGGATTTTATCCCAGCTTTTATGAATCTTACAATCTTTTCTCATTACTATCTGGTCCACTGTCTGTGGGTAAAATCTCTAAGATATCCAGACTTTACCCTCCAGCAGGATTTTGTGATAATGGGACAGAGCCTGAAAAGTCAATGGAATGTGCCTGGTAGACAAATAACCTATATTTTGAAAACAAAGATGCAAAGCTAACAATTGGTAGAATTTCCAATAAAATGTATCAGGAAGTCTAGGATCAGAAACTTTGTCAGCATAATTAAATTGTAAGTTATTTAATTTTTTTTAAAGCTCAATGCTTTTATCCTAAAATAGGCGCAAATGCCTGTCTTAAAGAATTGTTGTGAGAAATAGAATCATGTCGATTGTGATCACCGTGAGCACTGAAGAACCTCAGTCTTTGTCGCTCAGTGGATTCAAGAGCTATTGGTGATCTTTTGGTTGGAGATTCACCCTTTGGTATGACTATATCTACTCATTCCTCTTATTGGGAAGAGGTGAAGATAACAGGCTGCAAGAGCTGATCATTTCCCAAATGGGCATTTTAAGCTCAGTTCAAATACATTAGAGAGAGCAAAGTACATTCACATGACATTTCTGGAGCTAACCTTGGGCAAATAGAGATGAATTTTTGTAGCATTTCTGAAATTATCAAAAGGCCAAGTCACAATGAGCAATTCATTTCTCAGCTGCCCAGAGTGAGGGAGAGCATAGGTGAGACGGAGTGATTTGAAAATCTGTTCATCTGTATGAGATCACATCAGAACAATTCTAGCTGCTAATTTTAGTCTGTTGAGTCCAGAATAAATGGCAAAAATTTACAAGGGGCAAAACAAAGCAATGTTGCTTCCCCCCCCCCAAATGAACACTTGTAGGTGGATCTTTTGAAGAGTCTCTATAATGTAGAAGCATAGTATTGTGATGCTTTTTAAGGACAGGTATTTCACTGTGTTAAGTGATTTTTGTTGTGATATTATCATAGATAAGAAGAAACTATAAGGTCACTATGTCTTTGTGCTTATGAGGATCTATAACAGAAAATGCATAAACTGGATGTCTGCAAACAGCGAATATGTATTACTTGTACTTCTGAAAGCTGAAACCTCCTCCCAAGTTCAAGGCACTGGCAGTTTCATCACCTGGTGAGGAATTATTTCGTGAGTCATAGTTGGTCATCTTTGTGCTGTGTCCTTTTATGGCTGAAGGGGGTGAAGAATATCTCTGAGTTCCTTTTACAAGAGTGCTAATCCCATGCACAGGGGTTCTACCCTCGTGACCTTATCAGCCCCAGATATATGATAATCCCTAAGGCTCTATCTGCTGACATCATCACATTGGTGATTAAGTTTCAACATATGAAATGGGAGGAGGGACAATAACATTCAGACAAGGGCAGTTTTAGTCTCAGGATCATTGGTTCAGAAATGAGTTACACAAATTCAATGATCTCTGCTTTTTCTATCATTTTAAAATTTAATTGAATTCAATTGCTTTCTCCAGTGAGCTGGGAGCCAGGCTTGAACCTGAGTTGCACACATGACATAGCAGCACACCATCCAAGTGAACTATTTTGCCAGTCCACATTTATGCTTTTAAAAATATTTTTGTGGGGAGTCAGGAGGTAGCGCAGCCGATTCAGCGCTGGTGGCTCAAAGAGCAAGGACCAATGTAAGGATCCCGGTTCGAGGCCCTGGCTCCCCACCTGCAGGGGAGTTGCTTCACAGGTGGTGAAGCAGGTCTGCAAGTGTCTATCTTTCTCTTGCCCTCTCTGTCTTCCCCTCCTCTCTCCATTTCTCTCTGCCCTATCCAACAACAACAATAACAATTCCAACAATAAAGCAACAAGGGCAACAAAAGGGAATAAATAAATAAATAAATATTAAAAATTTAAAAATATATATTTGTGTGTGGTCTACAGTGGATAAAAATATCGTTGTATTAATTTTATTCTACTCAGTGGTTAGTGTGGCAGAGTGAAACTTGCGAATTGGTGTGAAACAGCTGGTTGGGTTTATACCAACTCCATCGGTGAAGACACTGAGCTACAGACATTTGCTCGTGATTCTGCTGTTTCGTAAGTACAGAAACAAGAACTGTAAGACCCTCTTCCCCTTTTCCACAACACTCCTCTGTATTAACTACTTCTTTCTTTATTTATTTAATTTACTTATTTATTCCCTTTTGTTGTCCTTGTTTTATTGTTGTAGTTATTATTGTTGTCATAGTTGTTGGATAGGACAGAGAGCAATGGAGAGAGGTGGGGAAGACAGAGAGGGGGAGAGAAAGATAGACACCTGCAGACCTGCTTCACCGCTTGTGAAGCGACTCCCCTGCAGGTGGGGAGTCAGGGCTCGAACCAGGATCCTCATGCCGGTCCTTGTGCTTTGCACCACCTGCGCTTAACCTGCTGCGCTACAGCCCAACTCCCTATTAACTACTTCTTTCACTCACTTTGACATGTATAAGTTAGTACCAAAGTCCTTAGAGGCAGATGAGAAGTAACTAAGTTTACATCTCTCCAAACAAGATATCCATCTATAAAAAGATAGATGTTGTAGAACCACGAAGCTGACAGCATTAAAAAAAAAATCTATCTCAGCCAAGAATAGTGTTGCGACTGGCAATGGAATGAAAGCTGTGAGAACTGTGCAGATTTCTGAAATGCTATTAAACTGGGCTGCTGCTCCTCTTTCCAAGTGTGGATATGGTTAGATGATTGGTGGATATTTGTGCTATTGATGTATCTAAGTCACCAAGGGACTCTCGAGCTACTGTTTCCATGCCTCCTTGCAATCCCAGCCCCAAGACTCAGGACTCACAATGTTTAATTCCTCAGGACACAATTCACCATCTCACAACGTGTCATTTTACATGACTTGCTACTGGGTAACAGTGAGTCCAGCTTTTGGTTATTTCCAAAATATTATTATATTTTTATAATTATTCTGTATATATACATATATTTCCCTTTTGTTGCCCTTGTTTATTTTTATTGTTTGTGTAGTTATTATTGTTGTTGTTACTGATGTCATCATTGTTAGGACAGAGAGAAATGGAGAGAGGAGGGGAAGACAGAGAGGGCGAGACAAAGATAGACACCTGCAGACCTGCTTCACTGCCTGTGAAGCAACTCTCTTGCAGGTGGGGAGCCAGGGCCTCGAACTGGGATCTGTACTCCCATCCTTGAGCTTCATGCAATCTGTGCTTAACTGGCTGTGCTCCCGCCGGACTCCCCTAATCTGATTTTTTTTTCATTTTTATTTATGTATTTATTCCCTTTGTTGCCCTTGTTTTATTGTTGGAGTTATTATTGTTGCCATCGTTGTTGGATAGGACAGAGAGAAATGGACAGAGGAGGGAAGACAGAGAGAGGGAGAGAAAGATAGACACACCTGCAGACCTGCTTCACAGTTTGTAAAGCGACTCCAGTGCAGGTGGGGAGCTGAGAGCTTGAACTGGGATCCTTATGCTTTTCCTTGAGCTCTGCGCCACCTAATCTGATGATTATTACAGGGGAAGTATTTAGCTCAATTTACTTCATGCTGTCTGCATGTCTGACTTTCATCTTTGTAAGATCAAGATCCACACACATTTTATGTAGGATTAATGAAAGAGGAAGGCATAGGTGGAAACAGTCTTACTTTAAAGGTTCTTTCAAATGAAACAGCTCAACTAGGAAGATGCTGGCACTCTTTGCTATGGTTCCTTGGGAGATTGCAGGCTTCATTTATCCATACCCCTGCTTTCCCCTCGAAGTACAAATTATTGGTAGCTAGCTATAAACAAACGACTCAATAAATCTTTAGTTGAGGTTCCCAGGTCTCTTGGACTGCAAGCAGGTCTCAAACAGGTGACATAGTTGACCTCCCATTTAGAACCCCTTTCCTAACTTAAATCAACACCGTGACACTTAACCGACTGAACTGAGCATGGTATCCACTTAGTCATTTTCTAGAATAACTCTCAGTAAATACAAAACTGTAATCTGAATCCTATACTGGGATAGGTCCCCAGGCACACTGATTGGTGGCAGAGTGGAAGACTAAAGCACCTTCAGATTCATGAAAGACAGCTGGTTGGGTTAATATCAAGGGGAGGAGGGGTTATCCTTAGTAATCTGATGGATTTCTATAGATGAACAACAATGCAAATAGGTGAGAATGAAGCTTTAGTTTTAATCTTCAGCTCTCTCAAGAATTCTCAAAAAAACTGATTTCTTTATTTACTGAGAGGGAGAGATAGATCAGAGTACCCTTCCATTATTTTATGTAGTGCTGGGAATGGATATAGATCAGTGTTTTGCAATCTTTTGTTCATGCTCATCCCTGTAAGGTGGAAGTCAAATTCAATTTACAGTACCTATAGCAAAAGAAGTAATTGAGTACTAAGAAATAAGTTTTTTTTTGGGGGGGTGGGATAAGGGTAGTATTCCATTGTAAAGAGCACAAACCACTGTTATATTACTCTTTTACTCTCCCAAGAAATGTTCCCCCCCCCCTTGGTGGTTGATGTTGCAATGTGAAAAATGCATGCTATATATGTGGAAGCAGATCATTTAGGAAGTGATACTTAATTATATTTGGTTGTGGCTATTGTTCACATTGCCTGCATTAATAAACTCCAACAGGAAGGCAATGATGTCAGCTAAGTTTTTCTTAAGTGTTGACTACTTCCTGTGAAGTTAAGAGGTTAAGTAACTTTCCCCAACTCACATGGTGACCTGAACACTGGAATTTAACACGCAGTTTGTGTATCTGGCTGTGGAAAATGAAGAATCCGAAGTCAGGTGGTGACACACCTGGTTAAGCGCACACAGTACTAAGTGCTGTGGCTTTGCACAGGGATCCGGGTTTGAATCCCCCCCCCCCAGATCCCCATGTGCAGGAGGGATGCTTCACAAATGGTGAAGCAGGTCTGCAAGTGTCTATCTTTCTCTGCCTCTCTTGATCTCCCCTTCTGTCTTACTTTCTCTCTGTCTTATCCAGTAAAGAATGGAAAAAATAACTGCCAGGAGCAATAGATTCTTAGCACCAGCACCAAGCCCAACATCTAGCCCAGTGATAACCCTGGAGGCAAAAAGAGAAAGAAAGAAAGAAAATAAATAAAAGAAAAGGAAAGAAAAAAGAAAAGGAAAGAAAAGGAAGGTTTGAGCCCTGGAACCACATGCAAGTGCTATAATCCCAGGGGAAGCTCTACTGCTGTGGTGGTGCCTGTCTGTCTGTCTGTCTGTCTGTCTGTCTGTCTGTCTGTCTGTCTGTCTATCTGGATGAAAGGGCAGACAAGGAGTGATGAAATTGTGTGTGGTCAGTGGAGGGGGGGTGCGTTTTCTGTTAGAATGTAGCTGACTTGCAGTGTGACCTCAAATAAGTCACTCAGAATGTTGATATCCTTTTCAATAAAATAAGAGGGTTGAACTCTATTATTTCTAAATCACCTTCCAGTTCTATATGTCTCTGCAAATGTATGACAAATAGTTTGTAGTCTTAAAAGGTTTGGATGGTTTAGCACTGCTATTCTCTGGCTGCCTCGTCTCACTCTGAATGCTTTGATTTGTGACAGGTAGTTTTGTATATGAAGTTCATCGGATACATAGTAAAGTACCCTTGGTTGACAGGAGGTAGGTGCGATAAATCTGTATTTGTTATTTGTGTTATTAGATAATGTGATTCTGCTAACATTTGTAACGTCACCAAGTGGGTAAAAGTCAGGGTGCCCCATTGAAACATTATTACCTCTTCCAGGTATTTGGTTTTAATAAATGCCTGAGTTTTGTGGAGAGTGAATGTTGAAAAGTGTTGGATTTTTGGTACCAATATTTGTAGTACTCTAAGTTTTCCATACATATGAATGATTGTTTGGTAGTGTTAGCATAACCCATATCATCTAATGTAGGCTTCTGCCTTTAAAATGATTTTCATTTGAAAATACAGTAGTGTTTAGCTGGCAACCTCTTCACTTGCTTTTTTTTTTTTTTTTTCCCACATACAGTTCTTTATCTGAATCCTTGGAAGCCATGAGCAGTGTGTGTAACTAGAACACCTTCTACTCATTGCATTTAGGTTTCTGATTGTACTTTTGCATTTTCTGTGGGAGGACTGAAGAGTTAATAAGTTATGTTGCCTAAAGAATTAAAAGCACAAATTATTTCTGCAGTCAAAAATTATCACAAGGGTTTTACTGCAAATTGTAAGAGAGAAAACCAATCCATGAAGAGCTGACTTTTTGCACTTTGCTTTTTGTTTCCAGCACTTGCTAAACACGTTTGATCAGTCTTTAGTGAAGAAGATAAAAGAAAGACCTCTCCAAACCAACATGCTTCAGTTTTATCTTTCTATTCAAATCCTCCATCCATGCTCCCCCCCCCACCAATGACTAGTACGAGGCTAACTAGCTCAAGGATAGGAGATTTCTCATCTTCTGTTAAGATATGTTATAAGGGAGTCTGGACAACACATCTGAGAGTTACATCCATCCGCAGTGCTTAGAAAAGAGGGAAAGAGAGAGTTCTGTAAGTGTACATCTTTCTAATTACAGTTGACTCTTATGTCAGTTTGATTTTTATTGAGTTTTGCAGTTGTTGGAGTACTGGTGTCAAAAGAAGGTGCTGTTTCCAGTGTTGGAAATCTCTGCTTCTAACACTTTCAGCTTTTCTACCAGAATGCTGTTAACCTTCAGTTACAAGTATCAGTGAGAATGTCCTTGGGTTCTGCATAGAATTTTCTGGACTGATCCTGTGAGTGATTACAGTTTGTATATCCTGAATCTCAGCTATACTTTGGAAGTGGATAGTCCTACCACTGGCTGCTCCAAGAGTTCCTGGCACAAAACCATAAGTATGGCCTGGTGACACCCAGATAAATGTATGCTGAGTACCCAGTGCCAGGAAAGTAGAAGTCCCCACCCTGTGGAAAAAAAGTCAGGAATGCTAAAGGACTCACCACTCCTTTCAACAAAGAAAGATATGGAACATGGTTTTCTTTGTATTTCCATTTGATTAGGTGTTGAGGATGCTGTCATGACAGTGCCCCATGAAATTCCCTGTTACCCCCCAGCTACCCAGAGGGTGCACGTCCTGGCATGGGAATAGTGTTGAGAGAGGCAGGTTCGGGCTTCACACTCATTGATACTTCACTTTGGGATAACCAGACAAGCCATGTTCCATCCAGAGACACAGAAAGAACAGGCTGTCTCAATGCTCCCATGTTAAACATAGAATTGGGTATGGTAGGCATTTTCAATATGCAAGCTTTAGTGGATTGCCGTCTTAGCCTGCTCAGAAAAGAGTGCTGTGTTGACAGCATTCTGTTCCCATATTCCTTAGGATCTCAGGGCTAAAAGAACTCTGAAAAGTCATCTACCCCACCTACCCACCCACCCCCCCATCTGATGCACCAGCTGCTTCTACAACTAAGTTGTCATCCTTGCTCAAGCGTGAGGTTTTCCCCAAATGAGTCTTGGAGCCTATGCCATCTATTCAGTTGAAATTCCCTTCTCAATTGCTCCATCTACACTAGTTGTTCTTCTTGGAACCCTGCAGAAGTCTGCTTGTTCTGCATTATGCTAGCCTTCTAGAGCTGTGTGTGACATGCCACTCCTCTTTTCTCTGGTCTAGCTTGACTTCCTTTAAGTGTCCTGTGAAGCACTGAAGAATGAAGTGATCCCTTTGAGCAGCAGGAGGACACTCTTTTCACTCTCAGTCATGGCATCTTTGCTTCACCTGAGTAATGCAAGCAGGGTGGCGTGAGGAGCTGAGGCCCCATTCTTCCAGTAATATGGTTTTCATCTTACCTCTCCCTTTTGGGTAGTCTCAGTGAAGTAGATTCCCATTTCCTCCATAGTCCTCTTAAAATCTTTAGAGTCAGTCCCACATATGCTAATAAACCCTTTCCTCTTCATACTCCACTTTAGTTCAATAATGTTGTCCTAAACCCAGTTGGTGATGTTGATGGCACCATCATACTGGACAGTCCTGTCTGCCACATGTGTCCATATTGTTTCTCTATGCCTTCTCTGTACTTGTGAAGGTAGTTTAGTTAACTCCAGCTAGGGTTTGACATTTATGTATCCCTTCTTTATTTAATAATAGCATGTTGAAAGTTTTTGGACACCTTTTTAGTATTTTCAGCTTCATGCTTGAGCCTCTGTTACTTCTGATGGACTTTTTTCCCCCAAAACTCCAAAGCCTTTACTCTTACCTAGAGAAAATTGTTTTCCTAGACTAGAATGCCCTTCTGTAATAGTTGGACTGGTGGCCATGGACTGGTGATCATTAGGAGGCTTTGTATTTAGTCTCTTTTTCTTCCTTTACTTTGTGCTTTTTTTTCCAGACTTCACTAATAGAGAACTGGAATGACATTTGTATCCATCCACTCCCCCCTCATGCAATCCGTTTATAAAGAGAGAGTTTAGTTAGGCACCACTGCTTTGCAAATGGAATCTCCAAATGCCACATCAGCAGAAGGAAAAGTATTGACCCCTATAGAGACTGGGCAGTGGGACAAGGATGGCTAGATTGTTGCTTGGCAAAATCCATTCACTCCAAGCATAATTCCAGTGCTATTAGTTCCACATGCCGAGACAGAGACGGAGAGTCACTGCCAACAGTGGGCAGACCTGCTGTCTCAATTGTGATCGGTTTTTAGGAAAACTCTTTGTGTCTATTCTGTTTTCTGCATCAGGCTGAGCAATGCTCCAGTTGCTGGCTTAATGACCATATTGTCTTTACTGTTGATCCAGATCATCTGACTCTAATTTGAGCCTTCAAATATACTATACCCTATAAACAAATCACAGGGCATGGGCTTGGTATAAGAATCCTACTAAGGAAGTTCTGATGCCTTTTTCAGTGGGTAGTGCTTAGAGAATGAGATCTTCTGTCTGCATGAAATTATCAGATAACGGAAGTATTTTGTTTTCAAGAGCCAGAAAAAAATGTGCAGATTTTTATGCTAAATTGTAGAGAGCAGGGATCAGCAAATTATAGCTGACAATCCACATCTGCACCATTTCCTATCTATGATATACAAGCTACATTTTTTACATTTTTATAGTTGAAAAAGTCAAAGGAAGATGTGTAAATGATATGAACTCCAACTTCCATTGTTATAAGTAAAGAGCTTTTAGGTCATAGCCACAGTTATGTGTTTATTTGCTTTCTTGAAATAAAACCAGAGTTGAGGGGGTCGGGTGGTAGCGCAGCCGGTTAGGCGCACGTGGTGCCAAGCGCCAAGGACCGGCTTAAGGATCCCGGTTCGAACCCCGGGCTCCCCACCTGCAGGGGAGTCACTTGACAGGCAGTGAGGCAGGTCTGCAGGTGTCTGTATTTCTCCCCCCATTCTCTGTCTTCCCCTCCTCTCTCCATTTCTCTCTTTCCTATCCAACAATGAACGACATCAACAATAACAATAATAACCACAACAAGACTGCAACAACAAGGGCAACAAAAGGGGGAAAAATGGCCTCCAGGAGCAGTGGATTCACGGTGCAGGCACTGAGCCCCAGCAGTAACCCTGGAGACAAAAAGAAAGAAAGAAAGAAAGAAAGAAAGAAAGAAAGAAAGAAAGAAAGAAAGAAAACCAGACTTGAGTAGTTGGATAGAGACAATTAGATCCTTAAAACCTCAAATACCTAATCTCTGACATTTTGACGAAAAAAAAAAATGGTTGGGGGACCTTCAGGTTTACAACATTGTTTTTTTTTTTTTTTTTAATTTTTTATTTAAGAAAGGATTAGTGAACAAAAGCATAAGGTAGGAGGGGTACAACTCCACACAATTCCCAACACCCAATCCCCATAACCCACCCCCTCCCCTGATAGCTTTCCCATTCTCTATCCCTCTGGGGGCATGGACTCAGGGTCGTTGAGGGATGCAGAAGGTAGAAGGTCTGGCTTCTGTAATTGCTTCCCCGCTGAACATGGGCGTTGACTGGTCGGTCCATACCCCCAGTCTGCCTCTCTCTTTCCCTAGTAGGGTGTGACTGTGGGGAAGCTGAGCTCCAGGACACATTGGTGGGGTCTTCAATCCAGGGAAGCCTAGCCAGCATCCTGGTGGCATCTGGAACCTGGTGACTGAAAAGAGAGTTAACATATGAAGCCAAACAATTTGTTGAGCAATCATGGATCCCAAGCTTGGAATAGTGGAGAGGAAGTGTTAGGGAGGTACTCACTGCAAACTCTAGTGTACTTCTGCTTTCAGGTATATATTTTGCAGTAGTTTATGGATACGTGTGCACATAAGCTCTCTCTCACAGAAACTGGTGTATATCTAGGTTATGGGACTTTGTTGGAAAGTGAACTACCTGAGATGAAATTAGAGTGTACTATTAAAGGAAAGGTCTCACCTGAGTAATGAAGCTGAAGGGTTGTCATTCCACACGTGAAGTCTCTGGATACATTCTGGGGTGAAGCATGTTGAGGTAGCAATCGTTGCTTTGGTTAGTTTGTGATCGGCAGATGCAATGTTATTTGGTTTGGATTGGGAGATGCATACGGGAAAGTGGGCCCTATCCAAGGGTTCCAGGACTGGGGGAAGTAGGGGCTCTATAGTGAAGATGTGAGGTTCCTGCTGTCTTAGGGTTCAAAAAGACAATCGATAGTTAATATTATCATCACATTATTTGTTAATTGGGTTAACTATGAAAAGTCCCTTTGTTATGGTTTCCTGGACAGTACCCAGTATCTTGTATATAGCTGTGCTATTGGAAGCTTCTAATCTACTTGGTCTAGGCTTTTGAGAGAGTCCGCATATCAAATACATAGCCTATATATTAAAAAGATTCAGTTTGTCTTTTGAGAAACTTTGAGACATACAATTGATTTCCCCCTCTCATATTAATTAACTACTGATTTATATGTCTACATTTTGCTAGGAGTGTACATAAACACCATTCCCACCACCAAAGGACTGTGACCCATCCCTCCTGCCCACTCCCACCCCCCACTGGCCCAGGAAGCTACATGCCTACCCCTCACCACTGGGTTTTTACTTTGGTGCCCTACTTACAATTTGATCAGGTCCTGCTTTTAGTTTCCCTTTCAGATCTTCTTAGTCAGCTTCTGTTGATGAGTGGGATCATCCCATACTCATCTTTATCTTTCTGACTTAATTCACTTAACATAATTCCTTCTAGCTCTGTCCAAGATGGGTCAGAGAAGGTGGGTTCATTGTTCTTGATAGCTGCATAGTATTCCATTGTGTATATATACCACAGCTTTCTCAGCCACTCATCTGTTGTTGGGCACCTGGGTTGCTTCCAGGTTTTAGCTATTATGAATTGTGCTGCTATGAACATAGGAGTACACACCTCTTTTTGGTTGGGTGTTATGGAGTCCTTGGGGTATAACCCCAGGAGAGGAATTATTGGGTCATATGGAAGGTCCATGTCTAGCCTTCTGACAGTTTTCCAGACTGCTCTCCACAGAGGCTGTACCAATTTACATTCCCACCAGCAATGTAAAAGGGTTCCTCTGTCCCCACATCCTCTCCAGCATTTGTTGCTGCTGTCCTTTTTGATGTATGCCATTCTTACAGGAGTGAGGTGGTATCTTAGTGTTGTCTTGATTTGCATTTCTCTGATAATCAGTGACCTAGAGCAGTTTTTCATATGTTTGTTAGCCTTTTGGATCTCCTCTGTGGTGAATGTTTTGTTCATTTCCTCTGCCCATTTTTGGATGGGGTCATTTGCTTTTTTGCGGCTAAGTTTGCTGAGCTCTTTATATATTTTGGTGATTAGTTTCTTGTCTGATGTCTGGCATGTGAAGATCTTCTCCCAACACCTATGGGCATCTAATCTTTGATAAGGGGGCCCAAAGGATTAAATGGAAAAAGGAGGCTCTCTTCAATAAATGGTGCTGGGAAAACTGGGTTGAAACATGCAGAAGAATGAAATTGAACCACTTTATCTCACCAGAAACAAAAATCAACTCCAAATGGATCAAAGACCTAGATGTCAGACCAGAAACAATCAAATACTTAGAGGAAAACATTGGTAAAACACTTTCCCACATACACCTCAAGGACATCTTTGATGAATCAAACCCAATTGCAAGGAAGACCAAAGCAGAAACAAACCAATGGGACTACATCAAATTGAAAAGCTTCTGCACATCCAAAGAAACTATTAAACAAACAGAGAGACCCCTCATACAACATTGTTTTTATAAAATACTCTCATTTTGTGATTTCTGAACTTCTTACAAATAACATGTTAGATCAGAGTTTTGGTATCTGAGTGTGGATTCAAGGAAGGGACAGTGAGGGAGTTTTGGGACTGCTAAATAAAGTATCTATTTCTGTACAAAATATTGTAGTCTTGGAGTTGTAAGTGATATTTCAAGAAATTCACTGAAGTTATTGGGCTAGGAATTTGGGAATTCTTTATATACAAACCTAATGGTCTCACAGTCTAAGATCATACAGAAATTTCTAATGACTGAGGGTTGTTTCCCTCCTTCAGCAGAATTCTAGCATTCTTTCTAAGTGCAGGCAACAAGTGTAGAGACCTTTCCCACAGATGTTCCTCCCTCTGTCCCCTCCTTTTTTTATCCTCCAGGGTTACTGCTGGGGCTTGGTGTTGGTACTATTAATCCACTGCTCTTGGTGGCCATTTTTTCCCTCCGTTTTATTGGATAGGACAAAGAGAGGAGAGGGAGAAAGATAGACACCTGCAGACCTGCTTCACCACTTGTGTGAATGAAATCGATATTTTAATTGGTAGAGTTCACTTGATATTTTAATTGGTAGAGTACTTATTCATGTATATGTTTAGCTTTAGAATTAGATTAATTAGCAACTGAGATTCGCTCTCTAAATCAGTCACTCTATGTATACATATATGGATACATACATAAAAGCATAGTTACGTATACATGGATCTGTAGAAAGTATAATTTTCTATTTCTACATCATTTATATTTATTTCTCCTCAGAGTCTTGATTATATTCTAGAAAGACTATTATAGTGCTATGGGATTCTCAGGGAGAGAGATGGGACATATCAAAACTTGAATGTAGGAAGTATGTTTATTATTCAGACAGACCCAGCCAGACTCATATTCACAAAAGACTAGACCCCGTGAGCAGTTGCCTTTTTCTACAGCTACCAACTTTTCCATAGTAACTCATAGCAACAAGTTTAATAGGTTGTGCTTTTCTTTTATGAGTAAAGAGAGTTTGGGTTATCAGTAGACTTTTGGGCAGAAGTAGCAGATTCTAAGGCCACTGACCAAGGCCATTTTGATGGCAGCTGTAGAAAGCCCTGTTTATTTTGAGAGGAGGGGGAACATTGCCACCAACTGAAATTTTCTTCAACTGAGAACTTAGTCCTTGGTTTTCTCTTTAGAAGTTAGTCGTTATGCCAGTTCTTTTGCTTTGCGCCACGTGCACTTAACCAGCTGTGCTACCGCCAATGTGTCCTGGAGCTACATTTCCCAGAACCCTGCCCCACTAGGGAAAGAGAGAGACAGGCTGGGAGTAGGAATCAACCTGTCAACGCCCATGTTCAGTGGGGAAGCAACTGTAGAAGCCAGACCTTCCACCTTCTCACGATGACCTTGGGTCCGTACTCCCAGAGGGTTAAAGAATACGAGAGTTTACGAAGAGCTGGTGCTGGGAATTGTGTGGAGTTGTACCCCTCTTATCCTATGGTTTTGTCAATGTCTCCTTTTTATATAAAAAAAAAGAATAAGAAAGCTATCAGGGAAGAGGATGGGATATGGAGTTCTGGTGATGGGAACTGTGAGGAGTTGTACCCCTTTTATCCTGTGGCTTTTTCAGTGTTTCCGCTTTATAAATAATAATAATAATAATAATTTAGTCCTTGATTGCCTCACTAGCACCCAGAGTACTATTTAATTGTTGATTTGGTTTGTTTTTTATCCTTTGTACTCAATGGCAGTGTTCATCACATACTAGGTACCTGCCAAATGCTTATTGAATTGAACTAGCTTGACTTCAGTTGACAGAATATCCTGGAGATTTTTTTCACTTAGAGAAATTTTGTCTTTAGGACTAGATTAATCAGTGACTGAGACTCTTCTATAACTATCTCTCTGCAATTTGACCATCACTGCAGAGGACATCTTTATGATAGAGCCGCATGAAGCATGTAGGTGTTAATTTCGATTCTGGAGTCTCTCTGTGTTGTCAGCAGTCAGCCAAAGAAGTAAAGGTTAGATGGGGAGTCAGGTCTGGCAGCTACCATGGCTGAAAGGACCCCTTTTGGATGTGGGATGGACAGCAAAGGCTGGAATAGTACTAAGATAAATGAGTGTGGAAGAAGAGAAAGGAAATTATTAGGTAGATAAGGCAGAAACTTAAGGAAGCTTAGATAGAGAACAGGGTTCATTAAATACCCAGCCAGATGAAACATGCCATTATCTAGACTTGCAGTTCAAGACCTAGCTTGCAGAGGTTCATGAAGTGTCCAAAATAGAGGACACCTTGGAAACCCTCTGCTTATCTGTCTTGTAGAGTGGAAATCACCACCTGACTTAATCCTTGGGGGTCCCTGAAAAAAACAAAAGGAAATTGTTTATACATCTGCTTTTGATGAAAGGATTTCAGAGCCTTCATTAGTTTTTTAAGAGTAGTCCAAAACACTCCTTCTCCTCTCAAAAGGTTAAAAGTCACTTTCCTACAAAATGTGTGAACTCTCCCCCTTGACCCAGGGGAGCAGCAGTTGAACTCCCGCTTAAACTTTTCAGGAGTGAGGAATGTATGACATCATGATCTGTCACATCTGTGATGGTTTGGAAGTTTTTCCTCACATTGAGTAGCAGAGTTTCCCCAAACACCCTCTCTTTGTTCATCTTCTGTCCTTC
Organism: Erinaceus europaeus; assembly: GCF_950295315.1. NCBI lineage: Eukaryota > Metazoa > Chordata > Mammalia > Eulipotyphla > Erinaceidae > Erinaceus > Erinaceus europaeus. The sequence goes on from NC_080185.1 coordinate 25,921,877, forward strand.
AAAGACAGTGGAAGAAGTCCCAGTCCTCTTCCATACCAGTCTTTTGCACTTAAGAACAGTTAGTATGCCTTCCTCAAAGTGGTTTCTCCAAACCAAGGAGTCTTTTGAAATTGTTCTTATAGGTCTCATAGGCTCCAAAACGTTCCCCAGATTGATTTTTTTAAAAAACATTTATTTATTTATTTCCTTGTGTTGCTCTTATTGTTTTATTGGTGTAGTTATTATTGTTGTTGATGCCGTTTGTTGTTGGATAGGACAGAGAGAAATGGAGAGAGGAAGGGAATACAGAGAGGGGGAGAGAAAGACAGACACCTGCAGACCTGCTTCAGCGCCTGTGAAACGACCCCCCTGCAGGTGGGGAGCCTGAGGCTTGAACCGGGATCCTTACGAGATTGATTATTTTTGTCTGGTTTGTCACCATCTTTCCTAAGGTATTAGCAGCTGTAACTGAAGAGAGCATTTTGGAGACTGGGGGCCTAGGGCATAAGTGTTCTAACCAGCACAAATCAGTACATTTCCTTCATTTTGTTGCTCTAGATACTACATTTCTATTAGTGTTTGGTTAATTAGTTTTTATGATAGCCACTTCACACCACTTGTTCAAGATAGAATGACTGTTGATTTGCCGGCGTGATGGTAGATCTGCCTTATGGATAGATCTATTTATACTCATGCTCTTAGATTAAAAAACACGTCATGATGCCTAAATCAGGGTAGTCATGCTCATGTGTGTACTTAAGTGTTTTCCCTCAGGATTAAACAAAATCCTTATTTTTATCTTTCCTATTCTTACTGCTTTACAAAAATACCTCACAAATCTTGGCATTTCAGAATAAACACCAAATTCCATAGAATGATAACAGTGCTTAAAGGCAATGTTCAGACATGAAAACACCAGCAGTTTATTTACTCTATGATCAGTGATTTGTTTCTTAAAAGAACTTAAGTTGGTTTTTTTTTAAGTCCTGGAGATATAATGGTAGATAGCAGTACCAGTAGCATTTAGTGTCTTGTTTGTTTCTCTTTTTTAATTAGATTGTTTTTTAAATTTTTACTATCTTTATTTGATAGAGACAGTCAGAAATCGAGAGGAAGGGGACATTTAGAGAGGGAAAGAGACAGAGAGATACCTGCAGCATTGTTTCACCACTTGTGAAGCTTTCCCCCTTGCAGGTGGGCACCTGAGGCTTGAACCTAGGTCCCTATGCACCTTAACATGTGTGCTCAACCAGATGCGCCTGGCCTCTGTTTCTTTTTATTGTAAATTTGTGTATGTACATATGTGTGTGTGTGTGTGTGTAAACATATTTATTTTTACTATGGAGAGAGAAAGTAGAGCACTGCTCTACCACTTACAGTACTCTTATCTATTTTTGTCTTTCTTGATTCTATGGAATATAGGGATCCAACCAAGGGCCTCACACATATAAGAAGTATGCTATACCACTGAGCCATCTCTCCAGTTCCACATCCAACACGTTTCATGGATGTAATAATTATGAAGAGTCTATTGGCAGAGAAAAAAGCGGTTGTCATTTAGGAGATGAAGAAGATAGTATAGGCGTAGTGGAAGGTGGAGATTTTCCTCCTATCTACAGATTTCAAGAAAGAACAACCTCTATTAAGGGCTGCCTGGATTGAACAAAACCTAGCAACCTATACATATAGCTTTGAGCATAAAGCAAAAATGTCTCCTTAAGCCATTTTGCCATGGCTCTGTTCCACAAAGAAACAAGATGGTTTCTGGATGTCTTGTCATGTTCTGTCCTGTACTGTCCTGACCTGTCTTTATCTTCCCTTTCCCCTTCCCCATCCCCCTCCCCTTCCCACCCATCACCTCACCTCACCTCACCTCACCTCACCTCACCTCACCTCACCTCACCTCACCTCACCTCATCTCACCTCACCTCACCTCACCTCACCTCACCTCCTCTCCCATCCCCATCTCTCACCTCCCCTTTCTACCCCTCCCCACCCTCATCTCCTCTCCTCTCCTCTCCTCTCCTCTCCTCTCCTCTCCTCTCCTCTCCTCTCCTCTCCTCTCCTCTCCTTCCTCTCCTCTCCTCCTTTCTTTCTTCCCTAAGTGATTTTTTTATTGGTTTGACCAGTATGCCCAATGGTAGGCTCAGGCAAAGCATCTTATCTTCCCTCTCTATGAAGTTAATGACTCACCCTCTAGGGTAGGAGTGTTAGGCAGAACCAGGGTTAAAGATACAGAGCTGGATCTGAAAGAGGTTCAGAACATTGTGGGGTTGCCCCCATGAGAAGAATTGGGTTCACAAGACATCTGGATTAAATGTCCATCAGGGCAGAAAAGAGGCTGTTCCCACATACAGATTCCTTTACCCATGTCAGGAATGGGAAGGAATATGACAGAATAGGAAGAATATCTTTCTCTAGAGACTTCCTAGTGTGCCCTTTCTGCCATCAACATCTCCTGAATGCTGTCATTTGGTTCCTTCACATTCCATTCCAAGCAGGATTTTCAGCAGCTGATTGTGAATTACCCTCTTGGCCTGAAGAATAAGCATTCTTCCTGCTCCTTCCTATACATTAGTCTCACCTACTAAACTCATAATTTTTGTGAATGGTTCTTTTTCATTTTGCTCAGTTGTTGGACCTACAGGCCTACACATTTTGCCTCCTGTTGAGTGTCAATGACTTTAGTTTGATGCTCTGTGAAGACCATCTTCACCTCCAGTACATGGGGGCCACCATCTTGGCTCAAGCTTTGTACCTGTGCATTCAGGAGGTAAAAGAGATCAGGATGTATATACTTAGAGGTACATAGCTGCGAATTTATTAGCTATAGATCTGGATACTTGTCATAGAGCTAGAGATCTCTCTCTGATCTGATCTGTTCCCAAGTCTATAATGAATCAAAGGCAAGAACCAGGAAAGTTTTTATTATTAGTGGTGATTTAATATTGACTTACAAAATTATGAGATAACAGGTACAATTCCACACCATTTCCACCACTAAAGTTTGGTGTCCTTATTCCTTTTGTTAGAAATGCAGGTCACAGATATGGATTCACACACACACACACACACACACACACACACACACACACACACACACACACACACACTCATATACACATTTTTTCCTATGGTCCTGCCTTCTCTTCACCTGTTGCTACTTCTGAATGTCCTTACTTTTTTCCTCTTCTTTCTCTGGGTCTTGACAGAATTGGAGGTCAGAGCCCTCTGGTTATCTTCCCCTAACATGTAACCCTCTGGGAATATGGGTGAAGATTCTTCATGGGGGCGGGGGGTGGGCAGTGGCACACTGGGTTTAGTTCACATAGAATGAAGTACAAGTTCCCACACAGGGATCCTGGTTGGAGCCCCCCAGCTCACCATCTGCAGGCAGATCACTTTACAAGTGGTGAAACAGGTCTACTGGTGTCTGTTTTTCTCTCTCCCTCTCCATCTTCCCCTCTTCTCTCAATTTCTCTCTGTCCTATCCAATAAAATGGGGGAAAATGGCTGCCAGGAGCAGTGGATTTGTAGTGCAGGCATGGAGCTCCAGTGATAACCCTGGAGGCAATATATATATATGTATATATATACATATATATATATATATATATATATATATATATATATTTATGAGGTGCATAAGGTGGTAGCTCTGGCTTCTGTAATTGCTTCTCCTCTGGTAGAGGTGTTGGCAGGTTGATCCCTACCCAGAGCCTGTTTTTATCTTTCCCTAGTAGGATGGGCCTCTGGCAAGGTGAGGTCCTAGGACACATAATAAGGTTGTCTGCTCAGAGGAGTCAGGATAGAATCATAGTAGCATCATCTCATCATCTGGGGCCCTAGTCAGGGATATCTATCTATCACATAGATATGGTGGGCTAGACCTCTGATAGACCCCTCTCTTCACCATCACCAGTCACTTCCATCAGGAACGTTATCAGAAACACTCTCGTGGGTCTCTCCAGAACCAGCAAAGTTTAACTATCTCAGATGTGACAGAATCCTCTAGTCACTAGGATCTGACTCCTCCAGTGGCTTCCACATGATCACCAGTGAGGCCAGTGTCCTATACTGATGGATCTGGGGAATTTCCTGTCTCCACTGCAGAACCATCAGCAGTCCTGTGGTACAGGGAGGGAGCAGAAAGAGATTGGGTGGGGCCAGGCCTTTGCACACCTGGTTAAGCACACACATTACGGTGTGTAAGGACTGGGTTCAAGCCCCTTGCCCCCACTTGCAGGGGGGAAGCTTCACAAATAGTGAAGCAGATCTACAGGTATTTCTCTCTGTCTCTCTCCATCTCTATCTCCCACTCCCCTTTCAATTTTTTTCTGTCTCTATCCAATAATAAATAAATAAAATTGAAAAAAAAAGAGAATGGACCAACCTCTAAAAATCGTCGTCCCCCACTCCCCCACCCGCACCATAGTCTCCTCTCTCAGGATTTTCTGGAATAAAAAAAAAAGAATTTTCTCTTGAGCATTTAAAAACATTTAATTAGAGGTGGTAATAAAACGTCACTGAAGCCGTGCAATGTGTTTGTCTTATGAGTTAAATTTTGTATATTTAACACTGCTTGTTCACAAGCTACTAGGTGGTAAAGAACCAATCCATGGAATAAGGGAAATACACAAATAAATGTGAGCACAGGGTGAAAATGAATGTGTGCAAGTGTGACAGCATGCAGTTGTTCCAAAATCAAAACCTGGCATCATTTTTTCATCCTACAGAGAGGCATAAGGCCTGGTAAGGCTGAATCTAGTCAGCTACGCACAGTAGGGTAAATTGATCCGCTCAGTCGAGACTGGGCAGTGTAGTAGTGAGGGGATTTTTTTCTTCACCTCTAACAGAGATAAGACCCTTCAGTGCATTGGGTTGAATTTTTCCTAGCCTTTATTCATTTGTATTTGGTATCATATCATCTCAGCCAGTTTCCTGTTTACTCCCTTCCCTTCTTCTTCTGTCTCCTTAGACTTTAAAAGGAGAAAGAGTGTCTTCACCTTGACTTTCATCTTCACCTAATGGGTGTGTCAGCTGTGTGTCCATCAGTGTCACTCACTTTCTTCTGTAAAGTGACTAGATCAAACATCTAACCTATTAGCATAGGCCTATAATTAATAAAACTCTGGGATTAATTTGGTTTTCAAATTTACATTCTCTGGGGGAAAAAGGATTTTTTTTTTTTTTTGGTCATTACATATGTTACCTGCTTTTGTTTCTGTCTCAAATTGTCTACTTGGGTATCAGGTTAAACTTACTTTTGAAGGTCATCTGGTGAAGTCTCTGCATTTTATATGGTAGGCCATAAAGTGGACTATTGAACCAGCACCTTCTCATATTGTTCTTAATTGTGTGGAAGAACCTCTTTGCAAGAAGTCTCCTTTTCTGATTCTGATAATGAATTTCATTCATGACAATACCTTCATGCCCCTGAATTCCATAATCTTTCTCCTATTTGTTATCTTTCTCCTATTGCTCAGTTTGATGCCCACTAAAATTAGTCACAAAATATGATATAGTCTGATTGGTTTTTGTTTTAGTCTTCTTTGTAATTCCATTTGTTTCACTGAAGATGTCTTCAAAATTTATACGGAAAAGAGTTCTGCCAATATTTTTCCTCTAAGTATCTGATAGTTTCTGATTTAACATCCAAGTCCTTGATCCTTTTGGAATTTACTTTTGTGTTTGGTGAAATATAGTGGTTCACTTTCATTCTTCTGCATGTTTCAACCTAATTTTTCCAAGACCATTTGTTGAAGAGAATCCTCTTTCCCCATTTAACAGTCTGGACACCTTTGTCAAAGACTAGATGTTCATAGATGTGGGGGCTTACTTCTGGGCTCTCAATTCTTTTCCACGTGTCAGTGTCTGCTTATGTTCAAGTTTTGATTACAATGGCCTTATCATACAATTTGAGAGCTGGGAGGGTGATGCCTCCAGTTCTGTTCTTGTACAAACTACTGTATTTTACTGTTGATTGTAAACCATTAATCCCCCAATAAAGAAACAAAACAAAACAAAACCCAAGGCTATGCAAACCTATTATTGGCTTTCTCTTTATTCGCTGTAAATGTGGGATTTTTAGGGACCATCCCTGCAATGTTCATAAAAAACAAACATGGTCTACAATGTATTTGAGAAAGAAACAGAAAATGTTCAACATAATCACTTTCATTATTAAGAACAGGTGGTCTACAGCCTGAGTTAAGAATTAAGCCCCAGTATCTGTGCAGTTTTGTGCCAATTAGGATTGGCTTTAATTTGCAATCATGCCAGAGAAGAACACAATGGCTTTAGAAAGAGCAAACTATAAAGAAGGGACAATAAGTATGGATGAAGGGAGAGAGAAGAATAAAATGAACATTTTCTGAGCACCAGAAATGTGTCTGGGACTGTGCTTGACTGCTTTCACACACACACTGTCATTTAACCATCACAGAAAACCTACAATGTGCACTCTTAAGATTGTAATAATAGTGGCTGGGAAGTGGCTCATCTAGTAGAGCACACACATTCTCCATAGTCAGGGACCCAGTCTGGATCCCTGAGGCATTGTGATGGGGTGCCCCAGGAGGCTAGGGGAGCTTCTGGAGCAGTGGGGCCGGAGCAGTGCTCTTAAATCTCCTTTTCTCTTTCCAGTTCTCTCTCTCTCTCTCTCTCTCTCTCTCTCTCTCTCTCTCTCTCCCTCTCCCTCTCCCTCTCCCTCTCCCTCTCCCTCTCCCTCTCCCTCTGCCTCTGCCTCTGCCTCTGCCTCTGCCTCTGCCTCTGCCTCTGCCTCTGCCTCTGCCTCTGCCTCTCACCCTCTATAAAAAATGGTCACCAGATGAGATCAGGCATGTTCAGGGTGGTATGGTTATAGACCACGTAACAGTGAAAACAAACCAATGGGACTACATCAAAGTGAAGAGCTTCTGTACAGCAAAGTGTATTAACTAAAAATACATAAAGAGCTCAGTAAGCTAAGCAAAAGAAAAAAAATAATCAACCCTATTAGAAAGTGGGGCCAAAATATGGACAGAAATTTCACTGGGGAAGAGATCCAGAGGGCCAGAATATACACAAGAAAGTGCTCAAAGTCACTTATCCTCAGAGAAATGCAAATTAAGACAACAATGAGATGCCACTTTGTACCTGTGTGAGTGTCATACATCAGAAAAAATAGAAATGACAAATATTGGAGGGGATGTGGCGAAAAAGGGACACTTCTGTACTGTTTGTGGGGGTGCAAAATGATCCAGCCATTGTGGAAAGCAATCTGGAGACTTGCCAGGATACTAGAAATGGACTTACCCTACAACCCAGCAATTCTTCTCCTGGGGATTTACCCAGAGGAAATAGAAACACCTATATGAACATATACCTATGTTCATAGTAGCACAATTTGTCAATGTCAGAACCTTGAAGTAACCCAGATGGCCAACATCAGATAGGTGGCTAAAAGCGGTGATATATATAATGGAATACTACTAAGCTGTTAAAATGATGAAGTTACCTCCTTTGTATTGTCTTGGATCAAACTTGAGGGCATCACATTGAGTGAGATACCCAAAAAGAGAAGGACAAATACCAAATGATCTCACTTATCAGTGGGACTTAATAAAGTAGGGATAGGGAGGGAGAGCACAAAGTGAGACATGGACTAAATGTGGTATATTGCACCAAAACAAAGGACTCTGGGAAGGAAGGAGAAGCAGAAAACTTTGGGGGCCTGGAAATCATATGCATATGTGATGAATCCACTGCAAAGCATTAATCCCCTCAATAAAAAAATGGTTACCAGAAGTGGTGATGTCATATAGCCACAGAACCCCAACAATAACCCTTGTGCTAAACATATATTAACAAAATGTATAAAGAAGAGGGTTGAGGGAAAAAGGAAGAAGAAAGAGAGGAAGAGGAGGGGTTAGGGAAGAGGTCATCACAAAGCCTGCCTCATTTCAAAATACTTAAACTTCTGAGAAAGTGTGTTATTTCTTTCCTTATTCTGAGGTCTCCTGGCCTGCTTTCTCACCCAGCTAAATCCAATTGTGGAATTAGTTGAATTGGAACCAAGAGAGAATTGTTTCCTAGTCAGGAGCAAAGGAATTATGTCCAATTCGTAGTTCTTCAGCTGATATCCTTACTTCTGCAGAGGGCCCTCTTCTAAAGAGGGTGCCCTATTTCCATGGGGCTCTGCCCACTTCCATCCTCATCCTTCACCCTCAGAGTCTGCTTCTAGAACATTCTCATTTTGAATAATCACAACTTGCTATAGACAACTATTTTATCTACTTTAAAAATATTTGTGATTTAATAATGATTAATAAGATAACAGGGGTGCAATTCCATATGGTTCCCATTCCCTGCACTGGAAGCTTCTCTATTCTTTATCTCTCTGGGAGTATAGACCAAATTTTTATGGGGTGCAGAAGATGGAAAGTCTGGCTTCTGTAATTGCTTCTTCACTGAATATGGACATTGGCACGGCAATCCATACCCCTAGCCTGCTTTTATCTTTGGCACGGCAATCCATACCCCTAGCCTGCTTCTACCTTTCCCTAGTGAGGTAGGGTTATGGAGGTGAGACTTAGGGATACATTGTTGATGTTGTCTTCCCAGGGAAGTCAGGATGGCATTATAGTAGCTTCTGCAAGTTGGTGGCTGAACGGTGGTAAAATATAAAGCAGGACAAATTGTTTGATAAACAGGAACCCAAAGGTAGGAATAGAGCAGATGCAATTAAGGCTCTTTGTGTGGGAAGAAACTAGGAAGTCTATTTTAGCTATATACCAAGGGGCTAGTGACTTTAGTAATTTTGGGCAAGCATTTTAATAGCATTGGGATATAGGCTTCTCCTGACTCATATCTCTTATAAGTAAGTATATTTTTCAGTTATTGGTCAAGAAACTCAGAACCACCTTTTCTGCATTTGAAGATGACTTAGGGAAAATGAAAATCTTCTTACACTCATTTGTAATAAATCCATGTGACCAGAATTTTTAAAAATATTTATTTATTTTATTTCCTTTTTGTTGTCCTTGTTTTTATTGTAGTTATTACTGTTGTTGTTATTGATGCCGTCGTTGTTGGATAGGACAGAGAGAAATGGAGAGAGGAGGGGAAGACAGAGAGGAAGAGAGAAAGACAGACACCTGCAGACCTGCTTCACCGCCTGTGAAGCGACTCCTCTGCAGGTGGGGAGCCAGGGGCTGGAACAGAGATCCTCACGCTGGTCCTTGCGCTTTGCACCATGTGCACTTAACCCACTGCTTTACCACCCAACTCCCGTGACCAGAATTTTTATGCAAGTCCTTCCTTAGAGGAAAAAAATAAGACTCAATCGGTTGTACCCCTCCTACCTTATGTTTTTGTTCATTAATCCTTTCTTAAATAAAAAATTAAAAAAAAAATAAGACTCAAGGAAAAAAAAGATAAGTTCAGCATTGCTACTGGGAGTCAAACTTCCATACATATAGTAGAATTTATAATTCTGGGTCCTAGGACCCAAAGTTCCTCAGATTCCCCTTTCATCCAGGAATACTATTTAAGGATCTCATAACTCCCATGTCTGTAAACACCATCTGCTACTAGATGGTGAGGGGGAGCTATGTTACCAATGACCCACATACCTTCAGATACAAAGACACTGGGGACTGGTTTGTAGGATCCCATTGGATGACTGACATCATTGAGAATGGAGCTGTTTTCTCTCACTGCCAAGAGAAGAACGAGTAGGGTTGGGAAGGTACATATGGCAGGGCGGGGAGAGAGAAGGGAGAACATGTCGTGATACTGCAGGCTTGCCAGAAGCTGGTGAAACAGAGGTGGGGGTAGGGTGCCAGTCTGTACAAATGTGTACAATGGGAAAGAATTCACGATTGTTAAAATGATGTCTCTCCATAAGTGTGGACTGGTATAGCCATAAAAACACAAAGACTGCACAATATGCTGTGCTCGAGCAAAGAAACACCTTTCAGCATCATATCTGCGCTTGTGCCTTCAAGAATCAGTTCCTTCATGTGGAGGGGAAAAAAAACGTAGATGCTTTCCTGTTTGCACAGTCTTGTCAATATTTACTAGCCAAGCTAATGATTAAACAATGAGTTGTTTACAAGATGGAGGCCAGTCAAATCACAGAGAGGTTGACAACAGAGAATGTGAGACCAGAGGATGATTCTGGGAAAGAGACCAAGAATCCTCTGGATTCTCACTGGGCACCTGTAGTTATTATAGTTTTACAATTGTCTATATTAGTATGAATGCTACTTGAGTTTTAGGGTTCTCTGCCCCTAAAGGCTAAGCTGTAAAGAATGGTTTGCTTGCATGGAAGGCAGAAAAACTAAGGAAGGGAAGCAACAAGGGCTGTTCTTGGTGAGCTTCTAGTGAAGGGTGCCTCTTGGAGTTCAGGGTTTTGGGAAAACTGTCCAGGACTCTTACCACACTGAAGCCTTACGACATTTCTTTCACTTTACTACAGCCTGTCATCAGTGGGGTCACATTTGTTCCACAGAGGTGAGCAATCAATACTGATTTAGAAATGGCTGTCTTGTGAGTCGGGCACTAGCACAGCGGGTTAAGTGCAGGTGGCGCAAAGTGCAAGGACTGGCAGAAGGATCCCAGTTCAAGCCCTTGGCTCCCTGCCTGCAGGGGAGTCACTGCACAAGTGGTGAAGCAGGTCTGCAGATGTCTGTCTTTCTCTTCCCCTCTCTGTCTTCCCCTGCTCTCTCCATTTCTCTCTGTCCTATCCAACAACAAAGACATCAATAACAACAATAATAATAGCTACAATAATAAAACAAGGGCAGCAAAATGGAATAAATAAATATTTTTAAATGGCTGTCTAAAAAGTCGGGGATATATATTTATATATGTGTATGCATATATATATGTATATTATTAGTCTTCTTGACTCTGGATATAATGGGGCAGAATCAGGTAGGCGCATGAATGGCATCTGTTTACACACAGGGAGGGAATTTCTGCTTCCTGGACAATCGCTTCGTTTTCTGCATTTCCTGGGGAACTGCTGGAATCACAAATCACAATTTGTGGCTCACCCTGGGTAATGAGTCATTGGATGGAATTTCATTTGGTAGATTTAAAGAGAGTTAGTGTTGATCTATGAAGCCAGATGATTTAAGAAATTGAAGCAGTAACAAGTAAATTGCTTTTCTCTTGTACTGCAAAGTGCTTTCTAGGCGTTTTTGGCTTTTCTTTTTAAAATGGATTTATAATACCATTTCTCTCCACCTCAAGGCTCAAGTAAACCTCTTGCTCTGATGAATCCTAAATGGCTCCTCATTTCCCACAGATTGTCCAATAGCATTTTAAAGATCTTGGACAGAAAGAAAGCCCACCTGATTCCTTTAAGCAACTCATTCACCACTGGGCAGGGCAGGTATGAAAACTCATGCCAAAGGGGTCTGACAGAGGGAGAGAGATAGACTGGCAGGAATGCTGGAGTTGCCCTAATATCACAGGCTGGAGCTTGCATATATAGGACTGAACCTCTTATCAGTTGTTTTCATACAAGGACCCATTTCAACTGCAGAATAAAAGGAAGTTGAAATTATCGAAATTTCCCATAATTAGTGGTTAAATATGATATTGTAAAGCTCTTTGGTGGACTATTATGTGATAAAATAATTACTTTCTCTCTTTATTTTTTAAAAATATTTTATTTATTTATTTATGAGAATGAGAAGAGGAGGAGAGAGAGGGAGAGGGAGAGAGAGGCAGGGGGGAGGGAGAGAGCAAGTCAACTAGATAGGACCAAACATCACTCTAGTACATGTGCTAAGGGGGATTGAACTGGGGAACCTCATGGTTGAGAGTCTAATGCTTTATCCACTGCACTATTAGACTACATCAGATCATTTCTTTAATGAAGAATTGGAAGCTAATAAAGTGCTTGTGTTACAGCTGATAAAATATTATATGTACATATTACATTGCACATGCTGCAGATTAAACATAATATATATGCTGGTCCCCACCTGCAGTAGGGAAGCTTCAGAAATGATGAAACACAAGCAGGTGCCCTTTTTTCTTTCTTTCTTTCTTTCTTTCTTTCTTTCTTTCTTTCTTTCTTTCTTTCTTTTTTCTTTTATTTTTTTAATATATATTTTATTTATTTTCCCTTTTGTTGCCCTTGTTGTTTTATTGTTGTAGTCATTATTGTTGTTCTTGATGTCATCCTTGTTGGATAGAACAGAGAGAAATGGAGAGAGGAGGGGAAGACAGAGAGGGGGAGAGAAAGATAGACACCTGCAGACCTGCTTCACAGCTTGTGAAGCGACTCTCCTACAGGTGGGGAGCCAGGGGCTTGAACCAGGATCCTTCTGCAGGTCCCTGCACTTCGTGCGCCATGTGCGCTTAACCCACTATGCTACCGTCCGACTCCCTCTTTCTTTCTTTCTTTCTTTCTTTCTTTCTTTCTTTCTTTCTTTCTTTCTTTCTTTCTTTCTTTCTTTCTTTCTTCCCCCATCTCCTCCTGCCCTCTCAATTTCTCTCAGCCCTATCAAAAAAAAAAAAAGGCTGCTAGGAGTGGTGAATTCGCATGCAGATACCGAGACCCAGAGATAACCAATAAAAAACTTTTAAAAATGCATGTATATATTAGATATTCAGAATGTCACTTGATACATGTATAGAGTCAGAAAATACTTCATTAGGGGGATGGATAGTGGCCGGTCAGTGGTTCACCTAGTAGAGTGCATGTGTTGCCATGCATCATGAGCTGGATTCCAGCCCCTGGTCCCTACCTTCCGGGGTAAAGCTTCAGAAATGGTAGCAGCAGTGCTGCAACTCTCTCTCAAAAAAAAAAAAAGTGAAAGAAAAAAATGTCACCAAGAATAGGTTGAATCCTGGCTATAATACTACTGGCAAAAGGGAAAAGGAAATAGATTCATAGTTGCCTAGAGTTGGGGGAGAAGGGCTAAGGGTTGAAAGATTTCTTGATTGTAGTGAGGGTTGTACATAACTGAAAATCTGAAAAGGCGTTGTGGGCTGGAGAGATAACTCATGGAGTAGAGCATGTGACTTGCTTTGCCGGACATTGAGGTTCTAGTTCTGGCACTACATGTGGAGGTGCTAGGGCAACAAGGGAAACTCTAAAATTGCATGCAATGTTTCTCCTTCTGTCTGTATTCCCCTTTCTAAATGAAAAATAGCCCTGGAACACTAAGATCATGCATATGCAAGACCCTAACTCTGGGGGAAAAAAGCCATTGAATGGTACTGGATCATATGTTGTGTGTGCTAAGTGTTAAGAAGGCAGCACTGACACAGCAGACAGGATACGCTGAATGGGGTTGAAAAGAAGTTCCCTATATGGGATGTGAGGAGTTAGAGGGACTCCAAAATGGCCATTCCCTTTCCCTCACTCTATTCCTCCCCCTCCTTTTTCTTTACTTTTCTATCTCATTCCTTCTCCTTCCTCCCTTCCTTTTTTTCCTTCCTTCCTTCCTTCCTTCCTCCCTCCCTCCCTCCCTTCCTTCCTTCCTTCCTTCCTTCCTTCCTTCGTTCCCTCACTCCTACTTTCCTTCCCTCCTTCCTCTTTCCCTTCTTCTTTCCTCTCTTTCTTTCCCTCACTCTCTTTTTTTTTTTCTTCCTACCAGGATCATCGCTGGGCCTTGGTATACCTACACTACTTCACTGCTCCTAGAAACTATTTTTTCTTTTTTATTGTTATTAATGTATTTATAAAATAAAAATATCAACAAGACCATAGGATAAGAGGGATACAATTCCAAACAATTCCCACCACCAAAACTCTGCATCCCATTTTCTCCCTTGAAAGCTTTCCTATTCTTTATCCCTCTGTGAGCATGGACCCAAGATCTTATGGGTTGCAGAAGGTGGAAGGTTTGGTTTCTGTAATTGCTTCTCCACTGAACATGGGCATTGGTAGGTTGATCCATACTCCCAGCGTGTCCCTATCTTCCCCTAGTGGGGCAGGACTCTGGAGAGGTGGGGGTCCAGGACACATTAGTGAGGTTCTCTGTCCGGAGAAGTCAGGTCGGCATCATGGTAGCATCTGCAACTTGGTGGCTGAGAAAGCATTAAGATATAAAGCAGAACAAAGTGTTTAATAGTCAGGAACCTAAAGGCAAGAATATAGCAGATGAGTTTTGGGATCTCCATTTTGGAAACAGCTAGTAGATCTATTTTAGGTATATTCCAAGAGGCCTATGACTTTACTTTTAGGTATAGTTGGAGAAAGAGAGGCAGAGAAGGAGAGACAGGGCCAGGCGGTGGCAAACCTGGTTAAAGTGCCCACACGCTACAGTGAGCAAGGACCCGGGTTCAAGTCCCTGGTCCCCACTACAGTGAGGAAGTTTCATGAATGATGTAGAGCTGCAGGTCTCTCTCTCTCTCTCTGTCTCTGTCTCTCTCTCCTTCTCTATCTCCCCCTCCCATCTCAATTTCTCTGTCTGTATCCAATAACAAATAAATAAAATTTAAAAAATTCAAAAAATGGAAATTAAATTTTAAAAAGAGAGAGAGAAGGAGAGACACTGAAACACTGTTCCACCACTCTTGAAGTTCTCCTCAGCAGGCGCTGTCATGTGGTGGCAGGGGGATTGAACCTGGGTCCTTGCTAAGGCAGGGTAACATGTGTGCCCTACCAGGTGAGCCCCTTTTCTATTCCCATCCCCTCTCCTCAGCCCCTCCTCTTGAGGACACATGCCCCTCTCTGCAGCATCCTTTGAGCAGAATGTTGTCAGGGCTTTTGAGAGTCACTTTTAGGGACAAATCGCAAGTTACCCATGCAAAACAAATCTACACGAACTGCTTTAACCTCAAAAACCCTGGCACACATGAGGGCATAGGTGAGCATGTGACCTTGAGCTTGCTGACAGCAGAGACTAAGTCACTCTGTGCTCATGACCCCAGAAGCCAGCACATAGTGAGTGCTGTGATGGGTTGATGGTGGCTTCTTCTTTCAAGCCAAGAATGGTGAGGGGGGAGTACCTTGGCTGTCTGGAGGTGGAAGAAGGGTCAACCTTCCATCCTCAAGAGAGGGATGGGAAAGTTGTGCTGAAGACTGTGCAGTGATTAATAAGATCTAGGCTTGGAACAGGTGTCAAGAAGGACCAAGAGTATAAGAGGCGTTGAACAAGGAGAACAAACTGTCACAACAGATTTCTGAACTGTTTGGTGAGCCCAGGATGTGGTGACCACAAGGAGACTCAAAAATACAGTCTAGGAGAATTCAGTTCACCCAGTTACAATTAGAAGAGCCTTGCCAGGAAGATGCTGAGCTGAGGAACAATCCCAGGGTCTTGTCTAAGTGATCAGTTGTCATCACCAGACTGCAGTGAAGAGATGGGCCGGGAGGTTTCTGGAGGTCGTGTTGGATGTAATCGCTGCTAGGTAATCCTCCTTCAGTACCAGGGCTCATCCCTGCAGCTTTCCATGTTCTGTGTTTTCCACTGCGGTGGCCTTTGTAAAGACATCAGGTGAACAAACTGCTTATTAAGGTAAGACAATGGAGGCCTCATTTGAAAAAGGTTAAAGATGTATTCCAAAGTGTCAGTGCATTCTGGGAACAGTACAAGTACATGAGCTGCACTGCCTGGTATTTTTCAAAGGCCACCCTAACCTTTTCAAACATGGAGCAGGCTCAAAGGAATGGATTTCCTCACCATTTGATGAGGGAAGAAATCCGTTAAATGCTTATTTTTATTTTCTCACTCAAATCGTCTCCCCGGAGCTCAACAAAGGGAAATGAATCCCGAACATTTTTGCAACTCACTTAAAATACCATTAGAAAGCAGTTGGGTTATTAAAAGCTGACAACAAAAGGCTGAGGAACCCGCTGGCGCTAATAACACCTAGAGCACAAGCAGGAGCACCTATGCCCTCATGTTTGCCAAGAATGACTTTGAACTTAAGCTCCTCGTTGTTAAAGGAGGGGAGCTTAAATTTTGCCAAACCTTTCTTTCTTCCCCTTTAAGTACACCCACTTCCCCAGGTAATTGGCTCAACACTGCTATTTGCATAATTGTCATATTTTTCTGCCTCCCCAGAGGTCTGTTAAGCGTTAAGGTGAACTACAAAGCTTTTGACAGAGTGTACATTTATAAGTGATGTGCAATTCTCAAATCGTGGAGAAAATTCTGTTGTTGCCATTGGGTTTATCACACATTTGGAAAGCGACTGCTCCAGACTCATTGTCTCCCCTCCCCACCGTCCAGGTCAAACCTATTTGCCATTAATGTGGCCAAAGGTATGTTTCCGAGTCTTGAGTCTTCAAATAAAGATATTTCCAAGGACTCTGACTTATCGGTGACTGAAAGCAAAAGTGCTTTTCTTCAAGGTTTCTTTTAACAATGAGGTGCCCCCCCATTGAAGGAAAGGATCTCATCACAGCTCTGCATTGTGTCAGCCATAACATAAAGTGAACTCAGGTGGATCCTGTCACCTTCCCAAGTCTCTGTTTATTGAACTGTAAAATGGGAGGGGGTATCCTTAACTCTCAGAGACACTGGGCACTAATCCAAAAAGACTTGCACCTGTGTATTGATGCAAGGTATATGTTCTTAGGTCTTGGTACCTAGTAAGTGCTCTAATAAATCTAGAATATGTCTCTTTCTTTCTACTGTATATCAAGTGTGGTATTCAAATGAGTCAGAGAGGGCTTGGACTTAAAGATGGGCAAGACCTGCATTTTAATCTCACCTTTGTCATGTTTGTTTATTTTTTCTTTTTTCTTTTTCTTCAACACCTGTGTGATTGCACCACTACTAGGGTGTCTCTATCCCTCCCTCCCTCCCTCTCCCTTGCAATTAAAATAGAGATCCAAAAGGAAGAGAGAGAGGGAAAGAGAGAGAGAGGAGAGAGAGGAGGAGGGAGGAGGGAGGAGAGAGGAGAGAGGAGAGAGCGTGAGTGAGCCATGGGAAGAGAAACACCATAGCATCATTTGGTCTCTTACTTTAAAAACATTAATTAAGAGGACTGGGCGGTAGCACACATAGTGCGAAGCGTAGGGACCGGTGCAAGGATCCTGGTTCAAGCCCCTGACTGCCCACCTGCAGGGGGTCGCTTCTTCACAAGCAGTGAAGCAGGTCTTCAGGTGTCTATCTTTCCCTCTCTGTCTCCCCCTTCTCTCTGTTTCTCTCTGTCCTACTCAGAAACAACAACAATAACAGCAATAACAACAACAGTGGAAAAAGAGAAAAAATGGCCAGGAGCTGTAGATTTGTAGTGCAGGCACTGAGCCCCAGCGATATAACCCTGGAGACAAAAGAAAAAAGAAACATTAATTAGTTAAAATTAATTTACTAATGAGGGTGAAAGCCATTCTTGCATATGTGATGCTGAGGATTAAATGCAGTATCTCATGCTTGTATGTCTTCTAGTCTCTGCCACTATGCCATCAACCAGGCCACTGTATTACTTCTTACTAGGGAGAAAAGGATCACATGAAACCTGTGTGATATTGAGTGGGTAGGTGCTTTATTCAATAGTTGGGGAGTCTGGGTTTCTTTTTTTAAAATGTAAATTTATTTATTTTCCCTTGTCGTTGCCCTTGTTTTTTGTTGTTGTTGTAGTTATTATTGCTGTTGTTATCGATGTCATCATTGTTGGCTAGGACAGACAGAAATGGAGAGAGGAGGGGAAGACTGAGAGGAGGAGAGAAAGACAGACACCTGCAGACCTGCTTCACCACTTGTGAAGCGACTCCCCTGCAGGTGGGGAGCTGGGGGCTCTAACCGGGATCCTAATGCCAGTCCTTGCGCTTTGCGCCACGTGTGCTTAACCTGCTGCTCTACAGCCCAACTCCTGAGTCTGGCTTTCTCTATCTGCTAGAAGGGAAAAAAGAAGGCTGAGGAGTCCCAAATTCAATCCCTAATACCACCACCACCATAAGCTAGAGCTGAGCAATGATCTGGTATGTTGGTCGGTTTCTCTCTCTCTCTCTCTTCTCTCTCTCTCTCTCTCTCTCTCTCTCTCTCTCCTCACTAATTCCCTCATTAAAATATTTTTAAATATATGGAAAGAGAATGGTGTGCTGTGAAGTTTGAATGAGAAAGTGTATATTATACATGCATATTTAGAGGTTCCACCATTAAGTATTGTGCCCTTAATATCAGCCATGAGCAATTCTGGGTTCTTGTAGACAAGACCTGAGAACTTTGTTCTCTCTTGTTTTGCTGACTTTTATGCCATCCCTTTGCCTATGCCAAGAGAGTGAGTAGAATGCACAACTTCTCTTCTGTAACTGCCCCTGGCAGCCTCTAGCCCGCTTTCTTCCTGAGTGGGGACCAGATACTTACAGGTTTCCTGATTGCTCTGTGCTTTTGGCTGCAGCCTGAGGGCATCAGATTGCAGTGGGGAATAGAAGAACTGTATTCTCTGTGTGATAGTGATCAGATCAGGAAGATAGCAGGTCACTAGGCATCCGGCATCTGACAGTTTGCCACATGAGTCACATCTGAACCCTGGTTTCTCTTTGACAAGGTTAGACACTCATGCCAAGGGGTCCATGGGCAGAATTTTAGGTCAATGGTGAGCCCTGACAGAGGGAGAAAGACAGGCTGGTACAAAGGCTACCGTTGTCCTAATGTCACAGGCTGGAACTTGCATTTATAAGACTGAATCTCTTATCCATCCTTTTCCTACCGGGATCAAAGTAATTTCAACTGTGCAGAATAAAGGGAAGGTGAAAACACCTAAATTTACATTGAAGGGCATTATTATTAATCCATTGTTAAATGCACTGCTTTAAATCCCTTTGGTAGACTAATTATGTGGTCATTTCTCTAATAAAAACTTTGAGCTCTTGGGCCCTGACCTCAACCATGTAAATTTCTCTTCTCTTCTCCTCTCTTCTCTTCTCCTCTCTTCTCTTCTCTTCTCTTCTCTTCTCTTCTCTTCTCTTCTCTTCTCTTCTCTTCTCTTCTCTTCTCTCCTCTTCTTCAACCATGTAAATTTCTCTTCTCTTCTCTTCTCTTCTCTTCTCTTCTCTTCTCTTCTCTTCTCTTCTCTTCTCTTCTCTTCTTTTTCTTTTCTTCTTCTTCTCCTCCTCCTCCTCCTCCTCCTTCTTCTTTTTCTTCTCCTTTCTCTCTCTCTCTGTCTCTCTCTCTCTCCCCCCTTCTCCCTCTATACCTAACATGTTTTGTTTTTAATAAAAGTTTAGTTTACCTGAAAGAAAAAACACTTTGAAACTAACATCAGAAGATGTGTAGTGAGATTCTAAAAAGGATGAGATAGTATAAGTACAAACTGAAAACAACAGTAGGTAAAGGTACAGAGACAGAAAGTATTGATAGAATTCTTGTGGGAGGATGGACTAAGACCTGCAAGGTTTCTTTTCCTAATCATGAAAATGTTCAAAGATTGACTATGGGAAGTGTTCTACACATCTGTCAATACACTAAAGGACATCAAGCTCTCCTGTGTTTTTATTTTTTTACTAGAGCACTGTTCAGCTTAGGCTTATGGTGGTATGGGATATTGAAACTGGGACCTCAGAGCCTTGGGCATTAGAACCTGTTTGCATAATTATTATGTTATCCACCCCCCAAATACTATCCTTTAAATGGGAAAGTTGTATGTTATGTGAATTACATTGATAGAACTGTTACTAAAAATGATGACAAGCCTTATACATAGTAAAATGGAAGGGTTTATGTGAGAAAGTTAACAGTGGATATAATTTAATGGCTAACCATGACTATTTTTGTTGTATTTATTTTTCTCTTTATTTTCCTAGATCTTCCATAGTCCTTTCATGTCCCTCTATATTTTATAATGAAGAAATTATTTAATAGTTAAAAATAAACTTGAGGTACTGGGTGGTGTGGTTCACTCAGTACAGCAGAGCTATTACTATGAATAAGGACCCAAATGCAATACCCTAATCTCCACCTGCTGGATGGGGGGAGTTTCATGTACTGCTACAAGTCTCTCTCTCTCTCTCTCTCTCTCTCTCTCTATATATATATATATATATATATATATATATATATATGTGTGTGTGTGTGTGTGTGTGTGTGTGTGTGTGTGTGTATACTTCCTCTCCCTCTCTCTCCCTCCCCTCCTGCTTCTCTGCTTCTCACTTTTTATTTAAATATGTGTGTGTGTGTGTGTGTGTGTGTGTGTGTGTGTGTGTGTGTGTGTGTGTGTTGTGGAGATGTTGTGCAAGCACCAAGCCCCAGCTATAATGTTGGTAGGAAAAGTTCAAATTTACTAAAATGCATTAGTAGCAATATTCTCAGTTTGTAGACTATAAATATGGTTTATAGAATCTAATGGATAAGGGGCAGGAGGGATTTCTTACCAGGCAAATTGTGTGTTTAGCCATGAGCATGATCTAGGTCTGAGTCCTGGCACTATTTGAGAGGTGCTGTGCTGTCTCTCCATCTATATTCAAAAAGAAAATGGTCCAGAGAAGTGACTCCATCCCCACAGATAATTGTTACTGTAAAGGAAATCAAGCATAAAGTGTATGGCCCAGTGAATTCTGGATTAAATATCACTACTTAGCTTTTCTTTAATATTTTAGGTTTTAATAAAATCACCAAGCATAGCAGTAGATGTAAAACTCAAGACACACATGTTGAAAATGGGCACAGTGAGTGATACAGATTGTAATCATTGTACTTTTCCTTTGGCATTGATGTCCATCACAGGGGCTGAGGTTTAGATCTGTGGATCTGTGGAGGGCTTCTGAATGCAACAGAGGCATTTTCTTTGTAATGCTGGGGGCAGGGTGGGTGGGGCCAATGTCTTCCTCTTTCTTCCCTCTTAGTTTCTACATCTGGGAGAGACCAACAAACTAGATAGACAGATGACAGGTGGGAAGAGGAATGACATACACATTTCACTTGATATTAACATTTTAAGTCTTGCATGCATGAGGACCTTTACAGAAAATATAAATACGGGATGGGTAGTGGTGCTCTTGGTTGAGTGCATATATTACAACATGCAAGGACCCAGGTTCGAGTCCCTGGTCCCTACCTGCAGAGAGAAAACTTTGCGACTGGTAAAGCAGTGCTCTGTCTCCCCGCCCCCATCCTTCTTGATTTCTGGCTACCTCTATCTGATACATAAATAAATTTAATTCAACAAATAAAAAGAAAAGAAACACATAAGGAGCTAGTTTAAACTCAGAAGACTGATGGTACCATTTTCACAATGGGTGTTATATTTGTGGAGAAGTGACATGACACTGCTTGTGAGGCGAGGAGATTAGTCTTCTGGGTTGGTAAATTGTGAGAAGGACAAAGCTGAGGGAAGATAGAGGTTTTCTTGGTCAGGTCTCTGCGCAGGCGCATCTCAGTGATGACCTTGTGTTTCAGTGATAATACTTATCGCCTCTTCTTGGTCAGGGAGTGTGGGAGGAGGACACTGTCACAAGGGGGAAATTTATGCTCTGTTTTCCTGCAGAAAGAGGAAAGGCACAGACAGCTGTGCCTCCTGTTTCTCACTGGTTTTCACCTCAGTAGCACCCTTACATCAAAAAGGTTTCTGCTGAAGTGGCATTATGATCTCCTTCATAATTGTAATGCTCCCCCTTAGTCTATTCCAAACTTTCGGTGGTTCTACAGTGTCTTCAGTTGTATAACGCGCGTTCTAAAAACTGTGGCAAGCAATTACAGAAGCCAGACGCTCTACCTTCTGCAACCCTCAACGACCCTGGGTCCATGCTCCCAGAGGGCTAGAGAATGGGAAGGCTATCATGGGAGAGGGTGGGTTATGGGGATTGGGTGGTGGGAATTGTGTGGAGTTGTACCCCTCCTACCTTATGCCTTTGTTCACTAATCCTTTCTTAAATAAAAAATTAAAAAAAAAAAAACTGTGGCAAGAAGAGAATGTGCAAAGCGATCATATTTATATGCCAGCAGCACTCCTTTCAGCTTTATTGCCATGCTTGTTAGGCTGAGCGGCAAGGAACAGCTGCCCCATTCTACTTTGGTGTCCAACTCAGCTGTTTCGTATTCATCCTGTTGCTTTAAGCATCTGTTGACAGGTGGGCCAGCTTGCAGTGAAGAGAGGCATTGTTGCATTGGGTGGCTTCTGCTTGAGACAGGCCGGCTGGCCCCTTTGTTTGCCCCTGGAACGGAAAGTTTGCCTTCCTCCCAGCCCTCATTAAGTACAGCTGCTGGGTACATTTCAGTCGATGAGAATCATTTCCGTAGCATCTCCAGTCTGAGAACGGAGGGGCTGTGACCAGGATGGAGTTGAACAAGGTCTCTGTAGACTGTGGGATGCCTGACCATGGCTGGACCTTACGAAGGAGAAGTCAGCCCATTATTGACTTTCTTTGTAGGAGAAGGAGAGCCTTTCACTTGAGTCCCTTTTAAGCTTTTCCATTTTGTACCAAAGAACCTAGATGCTGAAAAGCTCTTTTGTTAGAACTCTTCGGTTTACAGATGAGAAGATGGATGTCCTTGTTAGATAAGTGCCTGGCTTTTAACAAATACAGTTAATAGCATTTTGTCTGCTATTCGATCAACATCGCAGGCATTCAGACTTGTTCCCTGGTTTTTGTTTTTTTTTTGTCAGGTTTCTGGAAAATCACTTTTCCTCAAGTTTATGTTTTGGCCCTCAAGCCAGCATATTGAAATTAAAGATTAGTCACAGTGTTTACGGTGAGGTTTCAGAGACCCAGAGGAAGAAAAGTCCTGGAAAAATGAAAATCCAGAGGCAGTTTCTTGCTACTTGTTCTGTGAAATCTTTAAAAGAAAACAAAACAGCTGCTAGTGTTCCTTGCCCTGTGTAACTTTCCATGGTACTCTGTATCTGCAACTGTTCCCATGCGCATGGGCCGTGTGAATTACTGGAATTTATGTCTTCATTGGGGAGGGGATACCCTGGGAATTTCTATATTAGGTGTAAAATCTTGGCCCTAAGGACTTCATTAATGACTCTTCAAGAGCAGTACTTGGCCTAGCACATGTCTTCAATCTTCTAACCGGCCCATCAACCCCAGTGACAGCCTGCTTTGAAGAAGTCCTCATAAAAACAGCGCTCAGGCTCTTTCTAATGGCTTTGGCTAGTGGAAGCTCCTGAGGGGAAAGTGTAATCGTCCTCAGACTTCCTAACAGGTGTAAAAAAAATCTCACAAATCTCTAGGAGTTCTGAGAAGTGACGGGAATGTACAAGTATGGGTTCGAAATGCCAGAAGTGACAAGGGATGGTGAATATCACTGGAGAAATGCTTCTGTGCTTGGCAGCGAGAACATGTGAGCCTCAGCTTGGTGACCTCTTTATCACTCAGCTAGGAAAATAAATCATGACCACATCAGAATTTCTGAGGAAATAGCAGGTGTCCACAAGATAGACATGGGCAATGGAAGTCTTGGCATCTGCGGTCATTCCTCCCTTTGTGGGAACTGGGTGCAGTTATATTCATCCCAGGGAAGCCTACATGAGCCTTCACATCTCCAAATTTATCAGTGCCCCTCCCTCTAAATTTGAGGTATTCATATCCAAGGGATCTGGGGAAATTGTTTATGAATTACCTGATGTTTTTCCTGTGTCTCTAGCACTGTGCACACACATGATGAGAGGAGGAGAGACAGACAAAACAGAGACATTGAAGCACTGCTCCAGCATCCTGATGCCATCCTTGGTGCTTTCAGGTGGTTCCAGGGCTCAAACTCACAGCCTTCTGCATGGAAAGTCATGTGCTCTGTCAAATTAATGCTATACTCATCTCTGTGAAAATATTTGAAGCAGGGCACAAATGTAAGAGTACCTGCTTAGTGTATGATATTGCTCAGAGAGATACCATCTTGTTAAGCAAATGTTCTTCTCTTCAGCTCCATATTGGATAAAGAAATGTGTGTGTGCACGCAGGTGCAAGTGCCTGTGCATGTGTATGGGGAAAATGGGTGGTAGAGTGCATGTGTTACCTGTAGAGTGCACATGTTACCTACCATGTGTAAAGACCCAGGTTCAAGGCCTGTTCTGCACTGCAGTGGGTAGCTCCCTGTCTATCTCCCCCTCCCTCTCAACATCTGTCTCTAATAAAAAAAAAACCCGGGAGCAGGCAGTAGTGCAGCAGGTTAAGCACACGTGGCACAAAGCGCTAGGACCAGAGTAAGGATCCCGATATGAGCAGCCAGCTCCCCACCTGCAGGGGAGTCGCTTCTCAGGCAATGAAGCAGGCCTGCAGGTGTCTCTCTTTCTCTCCCCCTCTCTGTCTTCCTCTCCTCTCTTCATTGCTCTTTGTCCTATCCAACAACGACAACAAAAATAGCAAGTTCAACAATAAAAAAACTGCAAGGGCAACAAAAGGAAATAAATAAGTAAATAAATATAAAAGAAAACTAGGAATGGTAGATTCGTTGTGCAGGCACCAAACCCCAGCATTAACCCTGGTGGCATGACCCCAACCTGACTTCCCTGGGCAGACAACCTCACCAATTGTGTCCTGGAACCACACCTCTCCAAAGCCCTGCCCCAATAAGGAAAGACAGAAACAGGCTGGTTCAATGCTCCCGGAGGGATCAAGCATAGGAAAGCTTCCAATAGAAGGGATGGAATACAGAATTCTGATGGTGGGAATTGGGTAGAATTGTACCCCTCTTATCCTATAGTCTTGTTGATCATTATTAAATCAATTTAAAAATACTAATAATACATTTAAAAAAGAAGTTGTGGCATACTTTCCATGGAATGTCAGGCAAATGGTAAAATTATGCCTTTTGGAAGATAATGGGTGTGACTTTCGGTGATTATATTAAGTGAAGTATGTCAGGAATTGAAAGACATATACCACATGATTTCAGTCATATCTGGAATAGGGCCAACTAAAATAACGGAACTGTCAAAACACAATAAAAAGAACTCCTAGACTTTGAAAAATTTTGTAGCTATCAGAAGGAATGTGCGAAGAGGTGGGGGGAATGACGAGAGAGGATCATTTTGATAGTGAGAGGACAACAGAACTTCGGTGGTCGATGTGGTGAGGCTTATACACATGTTGAGGTACGAAGCTATAATCTATAAATATAGATTTGTTCTGTATTGAGTTCTAGAAGTTTCTCCTCTCATCTGAAGAGATTGACAGGTGATCTCTGAGGGGAAATCCATGCCTATGCCCTTGTATCCAGACTTCTGCCATGCTGTATTGATAGGCCTGATCACAGCTGCGTTGTCTTCATATAATTTCTACATAGTTGCCTGTACTGAACTTCGTTTATCCAGTGCTGGGGCTGTTCTAGGATCACCTGCTGTCTGTTCACAGCATAGCCACTACCTTATTTCCCTCAAGAATTAACACAAGCACTGCCATCTGTTCTGAGCCATGTGAGGTAGCAGGTAGTGGCTGATGAAGAGGGTGTGTTACAGAAATAAAGCAGGGGTGATGCTGACTTTCAAAGAAGCAAACTCCCCAAATACTCCCAGCTGTCTTCTTTCTATAGATGAGTTTAATCAGAGGGCGTGTGAGATGCTTGGTTTGCAGAAGTTGCAATACTTCGCCATGGCAAAATTACATGTTATACGGAAGGCCTTAGGAAGTACCATTATTTTGCTTTATTAAAAAACTACTTCTTTGACTGCAGAATAAATCTTGTGCAGGCATGATGCCACTATGGATTGGATCCTCTGAGTGGATTTTTTAATTCTTTTCTTTTAGAGTGAGGGACAGTGACAAAAGAGGGAGTGAAACTCTAGAACTGTCCAACCATCCATGAATTTCTACCTGGTACTTTCTATTCTGCTCCCATGTCATGCCAAGGCTTAAATCCAGGACCTTTTGCATAGCAAGGCAACCACTGTCCTGTTCCAGAAAGCAGTTTTCAAATGGAGTTCTAAAGTGAGTAGGATTGGGTTGAAGAAACACTGTTTGTAATGATTAGCCCAGTTTGAAATGGTGCCTCAAATCAGCACCACTTCATTATTCTGTCTAATTCATCCTGGTGCTGCTGATTTTGATGAAAATCATGGCTCCGAATTTCCCATGAGACCTCTATACTGCTGCCCAACTCCTAGGATTAAATGTTGCTGTGGGATCTGGGTGGTGGCACACTTGATAAAGCACAGAGGCATTACTCTGCACAAAGACTCAGGCTCAAGTCCCTGTCCCCCCACTTAGCCAAGGGAAACTTCACATGCTGCAAATATCTCTACTCTCTGTCTCTTTTTGCCTCGCCCCCTATCAAAAGGAAAACTCTTGAAAAGGCCACTGGGAATGGTAGAGTCATGCAGGTACAAGCGCCAGCAATAATCCTGGTTGTAAGAATGAAGATGACGATAAAGATGAGGACGAGGATGTTGATACTGTGACAGAAGTGATGGTCTGATTTGGAAGACTAACTCTGTGGCCGCTAGCAGCATAAAGATACAAATAGCCTTTATGCTGCTATCAAGAGTTCCTGAGTTAATGCTCATCAGTTCAGACGCCTTAGTTCTCCAGCTGTTGCTTTAAAACCAGGATCACCCCCACCCCGAACTGATCTTGCACTGTTTGCTTCATTGACACCTTCCACAATTGCATGCATAAACCACTTGACTATATTTTATTTTAGTATCTCACCGGAGAGCTTTCAAGCTTGTTAATAACAGCAACAATTAAAAAAAAAAAACATAGCAAGCTGAAAAGAGACAGATTGACCATGGTGCACACCTTTGCCAAGCGCTCTGTAGACAGGCCCCCATCTGGCGTGTGCACAGCGAACCTTCTGCCTCTCCAAAGGACCCATGAACAGTTCATACCCACAGTGCAAGATATGAACTGACATGACATTCAAACACCAGCAGGTTGCTATAGGTGGTCTCTGAAAACAACAGTGGTAAAGGAATTAGCACATCAAATTACCAGTGCATTCACAGGCTTTGTGTTTTTAAAGGGACACAGAGGTGCTACACAATAGAATTATACTGTGCGCCGCATACATAATAGAGGATTTTCTAGAACTTGCCTTAAAGAATGTAAGAACGCGTGGAATTAATCAAATGGCGTATTTCATTTAACCTCATGTTTCCCAAATTATGTCCTTTTTCAACTGTAAGTAATAGAAGAGACCTTTATAAAGAATATTTTTATATTTATTTATTCCCTTTTGTTGCCCTTGTTGTTTTATTGTTGTATTTATGATTGTTGTTATTGTTACTGATGTCTTTGTTGTGGGATAGGACAGAGAGAAACAGAGAGAGGAGGGGAGACAGAGAGGGGGAGAGAAAGATAGACACCTGCAGACCTGCTTCACTGCTTGTGACGTGACTTCCCTGTAGGTGGGGAGCCGGGGCTCGAACTGGCCACGTGCGCTTAACTCACTGCACTACCACCTGACTCCCAGAAGAGACATTTTTATTGGATTGTTTGGGACACTGGGTGTGGGATCTATATGTATGGCATATCTCATTTTCGACTGATCATGTCTTAGGTATCTGAGTTTAAGCTCTCAGGCCACTACACTGGACAGCACAAGTCTAAAGAAACTTTGGGGCTAGATGTCTTCACAGGGGGATTGATGGTGGCACTTTTGGTAGAGTGCCCATACTATCATGTGCAAGGACTTGGGCTCAAGTCCTGAGTCCCCACCTGCAAAGGGGAAGCTTCATGAGTGGTGAAGCAGTGCTGCAGGCTTCTCTCTCTCTCTCTCTCTCTCTCTCTTTCTCCTATCAGTTTCTCTCTGTCTTCCTCTATCCAATAAATAAATGAATAAATACATAAAGTAATAAAATATTTTTAGAAGGCTTGTGTGTTCCTGGAACCCTTGCTCACTGAAGGGTGAGATACAGTGAGGTGTGACCTCTGTCACCTGAATAGTCACATATGAATAATGAAATCAACCGCCTGTAACATACCATGTGCCCAACCATAAGGCTGCTTTTGCTACTAAGTCTCCAGCTTATCTTTATTTATTGGATAGAGACAGCCAGAAATGAAGAGAGAAGGGGCTGATAGAGAGGGAGAGAGACAGAGAGACACTTGCAGCCCTGCTTCACCACTCATGAAGCTTTCCCCCTACAGTTGGAGACCGGGGGCTCGAACCCAGGTCCTTGTGCATTGTAATACGTGTGCTCAACCAGGTGCGCCACCGCCCGGCCCCAAGCCTGTGCCTTTTGAGGTAGCACTTATCTTTGCTAATTGAAGTGATCAGAGATATTTCCTGGAGAACAAGTGAGAATGGGCAGAGATAGTCATGTTGGAAAAAGAAGAAGAAAACAAGGTTCAGGCAGGATCACAGCTCCAGTGGAGGGGCAGTGCTGCTGAGGAATCAGAGACAGTGCTGGGGATGTGAAGGCAATCTGGCTGAGGCATCTGTCACCCCATTGGTCTCCAGGGTTGATTGTGATGATCTGTCTGGTTAAGCGGGTGACCCCTTCCTCCTTCACCAGTCCATATGTGTCCCTCCGGAAGCTTCAAGAGGACTATTTCCTCCCCAAAAGAGACAGACTTGTCTAATGCTCCCCTACTAGAACCTCCAGACAAGCTCTCAAGAAACACTGTTAGGCACTGAGTAGATTTGCTCCTTCTCTTGATGTGAAAGTTCACGTCAAGAGAATTAAAAAATGGGTTGAGCAATGGCTTGCCAAATTAAGTGCACACATTACAGTTCACAAGGGCCCAGGTTCAAGCCCCCAGCAGCCATCTGCAGTGGGGAAGTTTTATGAGAAGTGAAGTAGTAATGCCGGTGTCTCTAGGTCTCGCTTCCTCTCTGTTGCCCTCCCATCTCTGTTTCTCTCTGTCCTTCCAATAAGTAAGTAACTTTTTTTTCTTTTATTTTCTTTAGTGGTGGATTCATGTTTTATAGTTGACAGTAAATACAACAGTTTGTACATGCATAGCATTCTCCAGTTTTCCACTTAATACAACCCCCGCTAGGTCCTCTGCCATCATGTTCTAGGACCTGAACCCACCCCCCCCAAGGGTCTTTTACTTTATTAATTATTTTAAAGTTTATTTATTTATTAATGAGAAAGATAGGAGGAGAGAGAAAGAACCAGACATCACTCTGGCACATGTGCTGCCGAGGATCAAACTCAGGACCTCATGCTTGAGAGTCCAAAGCTTTATCACTGCACCACTTCCCGGACCACACAAGAGTCTTTTACTTTAGTACAATGCACCAACGTCATTCCAAGTTCTGCTTAGTGTTTTCTTTTCTGATCTTGTTTTTCAACATCTGCCTGTGAGTGAGATCATCCCATATTCATCCTTCTGCTTCTGACTTATTTCACTTAACATGATTTCTTCAAGCTCCATCCAAGATAGGCTGAAAACAGTGAAATCACAATTTTTAATAGCTGAGTAGTATTCCATTGTGTATATATACCACAACTTGCTCAGACACTCATCTGTTGTTGGACACCTGGGTTGCTTCCAGGTTTTGGCTATTACAAATGTGCTGCTACAAACATAGATATACACAAATATTTTTGAGGAAGTAACATTTAAAAAAGAAAAAGAATTGTGGGGGCTGAGCAGTAGCACAGTGGGTTAAGCGCACATGACGTAATGATCGTGGTTTGAGCCCCCAACTCCCCACCTGCAGGGGGGTCGCTTCGCAGGTGGTGAAGCAGGTCTCCAGGTGTCTGTCTTTCTCTCCCCCTCTCTGTCTCCCCTCCTCTCTCAATTTCTCTTTGTCCTATCTAACAACGACGACAGCAATAACAACAAAGATAAACAACAAGGGCAACAAAAGGGAAAAAATAGCTTTCAGGAGCAGTGGATTCATACATAATGCAGGCACCACCGAGCCCCAGAGATAACCCTGGAGGCAAAAGAAAGAAAGAAAGAAAGAAAGAAAGAAAAGAAAAGAAAAGAAAAGAAAAGAAAAGAAAAGAAAAGAAAAGAAAAATAATTGTAAAGGGAATGGTGGGGATTTCTCTTGGTTATCTTGCAGAGAGGTGAAATGGATGGGAGTGATGGTTAATATGTTTCAGTCAGTAGCAGAGATGATAATCAGAGTAGCTGCTAGTACTTGGTAGGATCAGATGTCCGTGTACTAAGTGTTTTGTATATATTGTGTCACTGAGTCATACAAGTGAGAAAACTGAATTTCTAAGGAGGTTTGAGTGACTCACAGACATAAAATCCAGAAAGTCAGCAGAGAAAAATTTGGAATCAGAATCTCTCCGAATCCAGAACATTCTCCTTGACCATTTGCAGGTGTGCTCCTAGAATGTTAGGGGCAGGCAATGGCCTGAGCACATGGTAGAATGAAAGGGCCTCACTGCTTGTGAAAAATGTACCACAAAGATGTTGAGATCCCATGGCCTTCACATATGTCAGAGAATCTCTAGGCCGGAGACTTTCTGCAGTTTGTTTCATCTGAAGAGATCCAGATGGACCCAGAAGTCCTGATCCCTCTGCGGTTGGACTGATGTCACTAAACCCAGATTTCTACAACCCAGTGTCCCATTAGTTTTTTTCTTTCTTTCTTTTCCTCTCTACACAGCAGAATCATTCTAGAATGCTGAGATCACACAGACTACTTAGTTCAGTGCTTCACTTTTTTTTTTTTCTTTTTCCCTCCAGGGTTATCGCTGGGGCTCAATGATGGCACTAGAGCTCCACGTCTCGACTAGAAATCCACTGCTCCTGGCATCTGGCATTCCCCTCCCCCATTTTATTGGATAGGACAGAGA